>NW_018407525.1:768469-781770 GCF_002113885.1 Mizuhopecten yessoensis
CGCTGCATGAAAGGACAAAATTACACCCTTTTTGACACTTTAATCGTCATTGTGTCGCATTAATTGTAGCAATTTCCATTTTGCTGTTCAACTTTACAATGTTCAATATGAGGGTAATAATATGCAGCAAGATGGAAAAATATGTACTATTGGTATTTGATTTTGACCACGAAAGAAAAAGTGAGAGCCCCCCCCCACACACACACAAATAATAATGGGATACAAACGAAGCACACAGACCCCCATGTTTGGCGGTGTTTTAGAAAAACAAATGTATTTTTTTTTGTTCCATTCAATATTTTTGAAAAAAGTTTGATAGCAAAACTATTCATATTAAACGTTAAATCAGCAAAATATTGAAATATCACCAAGAATCAGCAAGGTCCCTTCTTTTGCAAAGGTTAAGTAAATATGCCTCCCATTCGAATGGGAGGAGACATATTGTTTTAGTACTGGTTCTTCTGGTTATTCAAATTCTTTTGATAATTACATTCATGGGCCTTACTTTCTAAACTATTAAAAACTGCATCAACCACAGACAATGTGCAGTGTATCATCAATAGGTCGCTGTGACTTTTACATCAAAGTCAAATGTCAAATAAGTGCATTTTTTAATAGAGGAGACATGTGTTTTTTTCACAAAAACAAATATCTTGTGAGGTTTGATATTTGCTACATAGCCTATTTCGATATGTTTACGAAATAAATGTGTAATAATATTTATACCTGTGGAATAAATTGTTGTAAACTGTATTTGTAGTATACTGGTTCAATACATGGTGCGTTGGTCAGGACAACAACTAACAGTGTTGCTGAAACATTTTTGACAAATATTCCACTTTTCAGAAGAACCTTGCAAACAAAACAACATGCAGAGTACGATGATGACCCAAAGAATACGTCATCCCTGCCTCTTGCCACATCAGGGCGCAAAAGCCATAAGACATCGAAGACTGCAATGCGTAGGTTTTATATATTAAGAAATGGAATAAGTGTCCACAGACAGAAAAATTGACATGCATGCACTTGCAAATATGGCATACCAAAACAGTAAATAATTGTTTTGAAAAAATATTTCAACCTTTAAGTTAAACAGAGGTGTTGCCCCTAATGTGTAGATCAAATTGAAATATCAAGGTTTGTTTCATGTCACGAGTGCAATAAGTCTAGTGATCAAAAATAAGCAAAAGACAATCACAATTTCTTAGATAGAGTCTATGGTACGTTATGTAATTCGTTCATTTACATAATAAGGATGGTTTTAAGTAGGCCTTCATGCATTATATTACCAACTTATTCATAATAAATCCTATCAAGTTTCATATATGTACATGTACTTGAAAACATGCATACTTGACAACATGCATAATTTAACCAGCTTATTCATAGAAAACCTTCTCAAATTTCATGTATGTGTTTTTACTTTCAATATAATAATAATGATACTTAATGGTAAAAAAGAACAAACATTTCTAATCTTGGCATGTGATAACCGGTTTGACAGGTAATGCGCTTTTTATACCCTGAGAGACCCACACTAGTTACTAAGCAAGGACAAACTAAAATGTCGGCACTTCCCTAGAAACGATAGTCGAAATAGATGGAGAAGATCTCAAAACCAGATTTGTTTCTGTTTTAATCTCAGTTGAAACCTTTTTAACTTGCACTCTCAGCTTTAACTTATCAATATGACAGGTATTTGATAATTTGTAATTGCTTTTTAAATTGTTTTGTTCATTATTCCCATTTTTGCCAATTCCTGTTCTTTCCATATTTATTTTCTTGGCGAACACACATATATAAGGATGTGGATAATGGTAAAAACCTCTTTTGGCAACAGACATAAGGCCTGGTGGCTCGCTTTTATATTTATGTAGCTCTAATTAGTTACTTTTCAAATTGTGTACATGAACAAACGAACAAACACTCGGCAAACTGTGTGTCTTCTTACCACTTGAAAATTAATTTACTCGAGGTAAAGACACATGATATCATACCATCACTAGGGCAACTGCACATAACAGGCAATACATAAAGTTCATGACATTGTGCTAATATTATAAAAAAAAATAATAGTAAATAACACTAACAGCTGTGTACAACAGTATTCATTTGTTATCTCATGTCATTGTGTTCAGCATTATATATAATTGAACGATATTTTTTTTAAGATACTGATGTGACGGAAAGACTTTCTTTTCTTCGTCATCAGTTTGTTTCATTCTTGTTCCAACTCTTATAGCTGTTACGAATGATAAAACGATCGAATACATCAACGTCTGTGATGTCGGTAAGAAGGACGAAGAGGTAGTATATAGCAATATGTACACCTCGGGTGGTGTCTCTATTGATGACATCCGAGCAATGATACCACAAAAGTTGGAAAATGAAGAAGAAGAATTTAAGAAGGAATTCAAGGTATGGTGCAACTCTAATGTTAAAGAAAATTAAATATGTTTTAACTAATTTACATTTATTTTATATGGTAGATAAAACATTAAAACAAGCAGAATGCAAGTAGAAAATAAAAAAAATAATTGTTTAATTAAATTTAACGTTTGAACTCATATTTGCATTTTTTTTTTATACATACCAAAATGTTTCTTTAATGATATTTAAAATGATAATGATATTTGATAAACATATAAACTTGCGTCACACAGAAACGATGGAGTTAGATTACTCGTCAGAACGCTTTTAATTTTGTAAAAGAAAGGTAATGTAATCGTCTGGTAATATACTCAGTCTATACTCAGTGTAACGTTGTGCGATCCCACAACTGTACTACTTACAATGTATAAATGTTAATAGTGACATCCCTGTTTCTCCCAGTGTTTAATCGATATAAGGATCAGGAAGTAAATATTTGAGTTTTACTTTAACTTTGATTTTCAATTCTTTAGAGAATAAATCATATATATAATTTACATAATCATAGATCATGCACGACTTATGTTTATCAGTTGGGTTTTGTATCGTGCATTGTATATATATGATTTAAACCTTGAGATTTTATAGATAACTAATGTAAAAAGTGATACATTGTAATGTATATTATATACAGGAGTTGCCCTGGGGAGCAGTGCATCCTCACCTAGTAGGTGCCAAAGCATCCAATAAACCAAAGAACAGATTCAAAACAACATTTCCTTGTAAGTAGTTATATTGGAAATAGTAAAGAAACAGCAGTTTTCTTTAAAAACAGACATTACAAGAAAACGAGACACAGCTTGTTGGAAGTAAGCTTTATTCTTCTTTTAAGTATGTAAAGGGAATATAAAAGTTCACCTTTAACATGGTGCCCATTATAATTTGTGATCTAAATATTTCTTTTCTATTGATTTATTATTTTCCTTTAAAAAATCTTAGTTACAAAACCATCTGTTCTGTTACACAACAAATATATTTATATAGAGTGTTATGTGTGTGAAATAATGGGGGAAACATGTCATCTTGTTTCTTCTGTCCTTTTTCAAACAACACAACACTCTGCCTCGTCAAATCGTATTCACATTATATACATATTAACATTACCAGGAGATTAACCGATCGGTCATGATGAGCGGTCACTTAGGTTTTTCACAATGATTTTTTAAAAACTCCTACATATCCCCGAAATTAATGTTTGCTTTTGAATAGAACGGATATGGATTCCATCAGTAGCCCAAATAAAGGTTGGTGATGAGTGTATTTGCCTAACTTCATTTCAGCTATAAGAATAGAGATAACGATAATAAATTGTTTTAGATATGGTGCTATTCCTTTCTACTTATGATGCTATGGTTATAAGGATGGTGGTGATATATCAAAAATGTCGTGTGTCCTCTTCTAAAACATCTGACTCGCGCACTCAGTACATGTATGTAAACCAGGGGCACAGCAAGGGGTGCACGAGCATCCCACTGTCATAGTTGTCCTCAGTACATTGTAACTGTGGTAACTCAACAATACCATGGTATGTCAGTTTTGAGTAAAGTATTGATTATGTTTTTATCACTAATTATCAATCTTAACAACATCAAAATCTTCCTTAACATTTTGTGAAACATTTACAGAGGATTTATACTAAATGAAAAAGCAGTATTGCGTTCAACAGTCGCCTTTTCGGCAAATGCAATTTCTTATCTAAGCTGTTCCTCTTAATTAAATAAGGAAACGGTATAATAAACCTTTTGAACACATAAAGTTGAATTGTCAGGAGGTGACGTCGATCTTGATTACAAAGCTTAAATACAGCACGTTCTTCACGGCAGTGCAACAAGCATTTCTAAACGATTTGTAAACTACAGCATAGTTGTTGGTACGCTGGATAAGCCTGGTAGCTACCAGTCGGATATCATATCCTTTAAGTGAAACATCTCACAGCTAATTACATTGGTTAAAAAGCAACGGTCCTTTATTTCAGATGACCATTCCCGTGTCATACTGGATAAGATTGGGAATGATCCTGACTCGACCTACATTAACGCCAATTACATTGACGTAAGTCAATAACGTATTTTCGAAATCGTATAAAGTATCATGTAGGGCCTTATGTATAAGACATTTAGGAAGTAAGCCTGTGTTTATTTTTGTCTAAGAAAGAAACACCACTTTTTTGTCCAGGTATACATTGCCACAGTTTTTGTTTCTCCAAATAAAATTTATGTCTTTCGTACCAAATGCTAACATGTAATTGATGGATTCTTTCATGACCACTACAAAAACATGATTAACCTGTTCAACGGACATGCAGTACATAGCGATGTTGCTGAACGGCGGCTGTGATGTGATACATGTACAATGTAGGATTGTCATAGAAATACAATGAATACTGTACCGATATTGACTTGATATTGACTGTTGATAATGAATTTGAATTTATGCGTAGGATTTATTGAAGGTATTTAAATATACTTTTGGTATATCTTTTATTACTGATCTCATAGGTATTTGGAAATAAGTCATGCATCTTAAATGTGTTTCGATATTACTTTGAACATTCTAAATGATACACAGTCAATCACAAATATGTTTATTTTCTTTTTATTTCAAATGATAGAGTACCGACGCCCGCCAAGCTTATGTCGCATGTCAAGGTAATGTTAACGAAGGTTCTTCTCATGAACCAGCAAAAATGTAGACTACATTATGTATTTAATTTTGCCCTTTAGGACTCACACAACTAAATCATTTAATATGTGTTATTACCAAACATTTTAGCTAATAACTTTAATATTTAAAGTTCAACACCAGTGACAACTGTCTAGATCCATCAATACATACCTTGCAAAGGCTAAAAAATTGACTTTTTTGATAGGTTTAGTGGCATATTGGAGTGTCACAGCGTCCAGAAGTTGACAACCGGAAGTTTACAAGCAAAACCGGTGACCCAAAACAGAAATCCCCCCAGACATTTTTGCCCTGTGCAAATCCGCACACAGACATGAAAACATATCAAAAAAATATATTTCTTAAAAGTGAAATACCTGAACATTTCATTTATCTGAAAATCTGTCATCAGTTCCTTATTAAACTTGCTCAGTGGCCAAGTAATTAGCCGGAAATAATTTTAGATAGGGACTACAAACGTATGAAACACTTGCTGATTGGCTGATTTATTTGTGTGAGTCCTTTAGTAATGATATTTGTACTATCAAATACGTCATTTTTAAAACAATCCCGTCACTATAAATATTGACTATCACACCTACTCGTATCCACGTAATTGTAAAAAGAACGTGTGTAACAATAGGCAACATAGTATTTTCGTAGTGTCAATCTTGACATTTTATATTCTAGGACCAAAACAAAAAACGGTGGACGATTTTTGGAGGATGGTTTGGCAACTAAACACTGGGAAAATCGTCATGGTTACAAATCTTTCCGAGGGCGGCAATGTAAATAAAATATTAATTAGTCTGTGTTATCAGTTACAAATACTTAGTCATTGAAATACTGCATGTTTAATGGGTCACAGATTGAAAAAATAAGCTGGTTTACTTATTGTTGTTTTCAAACCATAATCTATGAGATCAATATGAAAGCTAATAAATATTTGCTTTTATATTGGTACATTTGTATAGATTGTTTTGCTTAATTTATATTATGCTTGCGTATTTTGGATTTCACGTCATTTTAGGTAAAATGTCACCAATACTGGCCTGACGAAGGTAAACCTTTATCAACGAAGCATTTCAACATCAGTCTCGATCGAGAGAGGACGTATGCGTTTTATGTACTACGAGAGATTTCAGTGACAAACAGGAAGGTAAAGAAAATATAACCATTTTAGTAATCAATAGTTTAATTAAATGTAGGTGAGTAAAGGACAGAAATATACCGATGAAAATTGCTAATCTAAACGTCATTTACACGTGTCACTGCTTCAGTTGTACTGTTTTTATTTTACTGGTTTGTGCATATTTGAAAGCATTAGAACAAATTAACCTACATAACGTTTGTGGAGAGAGAAAAAAAAATCATTAGAATTTTAGGGATAATAGTTTCAATTGTTAAATGTGATACGTTGAACTCCTTTACGAAAATTACATTGCATTACATCTTTTATACTACGTATACAATGATTTAAATGTAAAACCAAACAAGTCTTCTTTGTATGTATGCAGAATTGTCATTAATGTGCAGATTTCGGTGTTTTGTCTTAGAAAACCCCCCAAATACATTTAAAACATGTTACAATGAGAAAAGTAGTAAATTTTTGATATGTACGGTAAAAATTTTTTTTTTTTTTTTTTTTTTGTAGACAAAAGAAGAGCGTCAGGTTCACCAGTTCCACTTTACGACATGGCCGGACCACGGAACTCCAGACACCCTTGAACTCGTCCTATTCCACCGCCGTGTGACCTCATATAGGACACAGCTTACTGGGCAGATGGTTGTACACTGCAGGTATTGCTATTACAACAGGCGAAGGTCACCTTTACGACTTCCATAAGCGGTATACGCAGTGATATATTATTTATTTTTAAACAAAAGACAGCTTTCGTTCTCACTCGTAAATGTGTTGCTTTGTGAAAGCTTAACAGCAAGACAAACAATAATAGAAGATTAAGTCCATATTTTCTTTCCATAGTTGTATGTTTGAGGGGGTGTGGGGGTGGGTGAGTGGGGAGGGTTTGGGGTATTTTAGAACAAATCAGGTCGGTTTAATAATATATCGTATTAGATAATTAAATGGTGTCTCATCCCAAATTTTATGGATAAATATGTTCTCCTAAGTCAATTAAGACTTTTTCAGTAAAATTTGAAATTCCTTGTATAATAAGTTTTACAATTTTCCTCACGCTTCCTGCTGAAATTGTGCTATCAGTTTTGTCAATTTCCATTTGCTTTTAATACTTTAGTCAAAATTGTATAAAGTTGTGTCTTGTCAAATATCGTTACTATTGTGTTTTATTTTCACCGATATTATTTCTTATGTGGTGGTCAGATGAGTCCACTTTTTTCAAACACAAACACATATGGTTTGTACCTTGTTAACAAACTCGAAAAAATATTGAACACAAAAAAGCAAGAAAGATTCAAATGGCAAGATCAGTCGGACAAGATTGACCGCCGCTGGTCTTTTAGATTTCCGATTCTTAATACATCAATAAGTAGTAAACCTTTTTGCTAAAATGTTTACGTTTCATGTGGGACAGTATGGGGTCAAAATGGATTGCCACATTATTTAGGTTTAGAAAGCTACCGTTGTTCGGCAATACCATAGCCTATCAGTAAATTGATTTCACATAACATATTTAGTTTCGTATCTGATTGATCTCCAAATTCTGACTGACAATTAGTGTGTTTAACCAAAAGCGAAGATATTTATCACATTTTGTAACAAAATATCACTGACTACCAGTATTTCGTTTCTTTATCTCAGTGCTGGACTCGGGAGGACGGGAACCTTCATAGGTCTAGATGCTCTTTCAAAGGAGGAAAAGAAATCTGGACAAGTGGATATTTCGAGTTATATAAGAAAAATGCGAGAGAACCGAATGAATATGGTTCAAACTCATGTAAGAGAATAACGGTTGACAGGTAGTTTTCTAGTAAAATAAAAAGAAACTATAGCAGCAACTCCTTTAGTAAAAACAAAATCCAAAATAAGCATTGATTTACATAGTTATTTCTTACATATACAATGTACGTTCCCAAACGGTTGGTTATGTTACTTATAAAACCTGAGTTAGTTTTTTTTCAAATTGTGCAATTAACCGAAACACATGTTTAAAAAAAAACCATTATGCTTGTCGCCGATTGACGTCATGAATAACATATTGACCAACGAAATCATGTCAAGAGTGCTACACATTGGTGGGTAACAACAATTGTTTACCATTTCCTAGCCGGTTTATCCAATGTGTAGTAGAGAAATAAAAGTAAACGATATACAATTTGTTACCATTCCTTTACTAATATGACATACCTGTTTATTGACTTTCCAGGAACAGTATATCGCTCTTCACGAATTGCTTGTCCAGAAACACGATCTACAGGATACTCTGATTTCCGATACAGACTTTCCTGTAACTTTGAGAAAAATGCTTCCGCCCGGAAAACCAACAAACCAAACAAAGCTACGAAAAGAATTTGAAGTGAGTGCTTTTCAAGATTCGGAAAATAAAACAGTCTTTATATAAAGGATCAATGAGATTGCAATAATTTTTTTCTATCTTTTTTCAAGAATCTTCAGACTCTCATTCCCAAATATGATTCGAGTTGCTACAGAGCAGGAATGATGAAAGAAAACAAGAGCAAAAACAGAACAGTGTCTATTAAAGCAGGTATGTATAGTTTAATATTACAATAGTACTACACGTTATGTGAGCGTTTTCAAAAAATATGTGCACTTTAAAATAAAATTGTATGAATGTCAGCAAAGCATTTGAATAGAAACAGGTATGAAAACTGTTTTATTTGTAATAAATTAATTTTATATCTTTTATTATAATACAACATTACACATTGCATTCACTTTTTATTGTTTAGTTGACATGTATCGAGCTTACCTGCGGTCACAGGTGGGCGACAGGAATGACTACATCAATGCTGTTATGCTACAGGTAAGCCATTGATTGCAGATTTATATTTTCCGACATTTTCCGCATTTTGTTATGGTAATGCGCTTAATAATTATTCGTTCAATATCTTTTTAGTCACACAGGTCGAAATCAGGGTACCTTATGACACAGTTTCCGTTAGAGGGCACAGTTGATGACTTGTGGACGATGGTGATTGACTACAACTGTGAGAACATCGTTGTCCTAGGTACCCCTACAGAGGTGAGAAGAAAATTTCAACAGTTTTAGTTATGCATGTCTTTGGCAGAATAGGTGGCCACATGTTTCCAATCAGGATCTTACAGTATATACCCTGCACCGAAAGGTACTTAAGATCTGAACACAAAACATGAATCCTACTACCCAACCAAAGACCTGTATAACGAATCTCTTATACTCCAAAAAACTCATATAACGTTTAATCTTGATGATACAACGATACCGATTATTTCTCATTGTAGATATACATAGGGATTTTCAGTGTTTCATATTGTCTTTTGAAAATGCATATATATATCGCATTAATAGTTATGTCCCAGATGCAGTGAAAACAAAACAAAATGTGAAACCTTTCAGGATGTGTTTCCATGTTCATGTAGTAAATATTTATTTGTAATTTATTTTAATTAATTTTGTCTTTCTACAGCACTGGCTTCGAGAAGAGAGCGAGGCAAATGAAGCCCATGGGATATATGTTAGGAAGCAAAATGCATTAGCGGTCATTCCCGTCGTTGATATTGCTGACTATAACATAAAAAGCAAGGTACATTTGTGTGACCGCCCAAAGCACCAAAAATGCCGTTCGCACACCATGCATACATCGTTCACACACCGTCCGCACATCGTCCACACATGGTGCGCACAACCGTGCAATTTAACAATCGTTCGCCCCGCTGTGCGCTTCTCTCCGCACAACTGTGCGATTCGGTACAATTTGTTGATCAATATAACAGAATGAAAAAAATACGGAAGGTTCGTTTGCAATAATGTACACTGTATTTATTATTGTAATTTCTCATCACAATAATTAAGATTATGTACAATTTTACAATGCGTGTTACACTGTGGTTATAGAGACCGTTAGACTGTCAAGTATGGGTTTAGCTCCTAGGGAACAGAACAGGTAAATAACAATTTGATGAGTGACCGGTGTTTTAACTGGCCTGTGCCTGACACATAGAGCTGCTATGTGATACCGTTTGACCGCTATGAAAACATAATTGGACGTTTTGTTATTTGCATTCGTTTTGCTCTATATAGCTCCCCTTCACTTGGTTTTTACACCTTGGCGAGTTACGTAAGTGCCCCTGGCGGGGATAACTACGGTCCAGGTACAGGTACAAAGTGGCTCTGTTTACCTGTATTGTCGAGACTGTGTTGTACTTTTACATGTGTCGATTTAAGTTGTTTAAAAATCACCGAAAACACCATTTCTAAATTTAAGAAAGGATAGACAGAAATATAAACTTATATATGCAGCTAGAATATAGAAACATACTAAATAATAAAGTGTATGTGTTTAAACACATGCACGAAACCCTATATATTGTTGAGGCATTCCTCAATTTACACCAACCATGATTGTTATCGCACAACGTTCGTCCATCGTTCGCACAAATGTGTGCAAACAATGATCGTTCATTTTTGTATCGTTCGCACTTCGTGCACACATCGTTCATACATCGTGCACACATCGTGCACACATCGTGCGCACACCGCACATCGTGTAACGTTGTGCGATCCCATTACTGTATATATGGGCATATTTTATAATGCAATCTAACATTTCAAGTCAAGAGAAAACATGTTTAGATAACAAGATGAGCGTAGCGAACATGTATTGTGATGTTCACCTTGCAGTATTTTTCAAGATATGATAAAAAACGTGAAAATGACACCGATCACGGCATTGTTAGCAACACTGTCTTTTTGTATTGTACTTCAATAAATTATAGCTATACTTTTTATATAAAACATAATGTTTAGTTTTTTGAAGAAGGGGTACATTAATATATAAGCTATGGTGTTCAATCACTACTGTTATATTTCTTCGAGTTACAGAGATCCAAAACTGACATGACAATACGGATCTTCACTATGAAGGAGTGGTCATCGGATTCTTTGCTGCCCCCCTCCAACTCGTCCCTTCTCCTTCTGCTGGAGCAACTGGACAGTCGTCGACAGTCAGACAATGCAAAACCCGTGGTCGTCATGTGTCAGTAAGTTTACCCTCTGATAAATAAAAATAATGAGGCGATCAATATTTATAAAAGCAGTGTTTTTTTTGTGAATTGAAAGTCTTTCCACTTGTATGTCATTCTACAGTATATCAACCGATGAACTTGAAACGTCAGTTATAAATACAACATGATACCCAGCTGTGTAGAGGCGATTGTATTTCTGCTGTGATATTTTTTATAGTGTTTAGCTCCCTTTACCGGCTATATTCCTCCAACTGTCTATTTCTGCACTGGTTGTATCTGTGTGTATAAAGTAACTTTAAATGCCTAGTACACGTTAACACTCCCTTCGTTCGGAAACGGATATGTTTTTGCTACGAATATCAAGAAATATCACTTAATTTCTTTTAAATTATCATAAGAAATACAAAGAAATCAAGCACATATTAAAAAATATGTTTGTACATGCAGAATGTCTAAGAAGTAGATATTTTTCTGCATCATATGATCATTTCGTAAATTTAGGCCTCATCTCATCAGTGGCAATGATGAATGAAATTTGTATATCCTAATTGTTCCGAAACATATGTAAAATACAATGAAATGGGAACTGTGTCTATGAATATCTTACAATTTGATCACTACATGTATCAGCTACAACAGATAAGTTATCATTAAACGAGTGCTTCATGTAATCTCTGCCAGAATATATTCCAACTACAAGGCTATGACCAACTTCGCGGACTTTAGAGTCAACCATTGAATAACTTAAATATAACATGATTTTGAATTGCTCTCTAAGAAGAGGCTAAGGAGCTCTTTTAGTTTAGTCGTTTATAGTAGTCGAAATTGTATACACATGGCCGTTTTACTTACTTAGGGACGGATGCACACATAGTGGACTATTCTGTTGTATATCAAATGCCCGAGATCAAATGAAGATGGATAATGAAGTGGACATATTTCAAACGTCTAGACAAATACAAGTCCGACGGCCACCAGCTCTCAGACACATTGTAAGTATTCTGATGATTAGGTTGATGGATTAGCATCTAATCAAACGAAATAGCATAGGTGCAAGGACATTTTATAGAATAAATATTTTCAACCGTAGTAACACATGCAGACAGATTTTTTAATGTTCATGAGGGTCGAGGATCAGTGTAGCACAACATTAGACCCTTTTTGGTCCCGAAGTCTGTTTAGTTGAATCGATATAATCATAATTGGTAAACATGCTTATAATTGCATGTATAGTTTGTGAATAAGCTACGAATAACTTAGACTGTTTCATGCTCTAAATGTCTTCTACGTTAACAACATCTTTAATTAAATCTATAATTAATTATGACTAATATCATACAAATTCCATGATTTTTTCATGATTTTCCATGATCAAATCTTTTCGTTTTATCAATTACTTACTGTCAATAGCATCGTTTTCTATATGAGTGTCTTTCGTCTTGTTATAAAATAAATAAAAAAGAGTTTTTCAACAATACATAGGGTGCGACTTACTTTTTTTCAAAACAACAGACAAAGTTAGTTTGTAAATTATTATACAAATGCGAGTCAGTGCTGATGAGAATGTCTTGCATATATTTTAGGAGCAGTACCAGTACTGTTACAACTTCATCGGGCAGTATCTGGACTCAACCAACATCTACATCAACTAAAGGCGTGTGAAATGGGAATCCTTGCGTCTTTTGAAGGCTGACAGTTAACTATCTGGATTGAGATGAATGTGGTTTCCAAGTTTCCATAGTTACCTTCATGAAACTTCATTCGATCGTTTTAGTGGAAGTGAACTTCCGTATAATAACAGGATGTGATTGCCGATTGAAAGACCAGGAATGTTTGAAGACGGAAAGAACAGATTCAAATGTTTTCCGGTATTTGGAAAATCTTCCTCGTAACGCATGTGTTTTGTGAGACGATAACCTACGACACCAAAGCGCAATGCATTGCATCACAGAGACGTACTAGTTGTTACCAATTAGACTATATTATAGGAATGATTACATATGTACACTTATATCTTAAATAACTCTACGTAAGGAGTAAAAGTATA
>NW_018407525.1:787761-856752 GCF_002113885.1 Mizuhopecten yessoensis
TTGCCGTAAATATCAAATTGCTTCATTGATATACTTATGGGAGTGCTAAAGATTGTGACTGCATGTCTCAATTGGATACGGGGACCAATTTATCAAAGATCACCGGCCACTGACAGAAAAGACAGAGAACTCGCACATCAAAAGACAGTTTCTACTCACAGAAACAAACTGTTTGGCTCAGAGCGTGAAAACAACCAGCTCTCTCCAAATGAGCAGAGTCCGAGTTCGTAAAGATCATGAAATATGTGTAAATCAGCACTATCAAGACCTCATCTGTTGCCAGATTTATTTGTTCCAGACACAAAAGCCAGACTAAATATAATGTTTGGATTCAGTATAGCACGATACCAAATGATAATAATCCAATAAAAGATCACTACTGTCAATGACCAGTTGGTCAAAGAACTATGGGAATGTGTATTTATACATCAAATATACATTATTATCTTGGCCATTTTGGAATTCTTTAAAAACCAAAACAGTTGAACCAAAGGGCTAAGATGTTTCGACAAATCTTGAAATAAGTTGTTTTCTTGTGAATCTAGAATCACCAGTTTGAAAACAAACTCAAAACCTCGCTTCTTTGTTTTCTTCCTTCCTTTTCCAAGTCTTCCATCGAACGAATATCATACTCTTGCGTCTTGCAAACCATTTTCTGTAAATGTCATCAGCTGTTAATACGGCATAAAACTTTAATAAATATATGAAAACAAAGTATCGAACATACACACAATCTCTGAATTCCATTTATATTGCACGAAAATTGTCTGGGAATCTGACAACTGATTAGGCAGTAGAATGAATGTTTTGGTGGCCATCTTGAAAAGAAATAAACCAACAAATCTTTCCGAAACATGTTTTTTGTTGATTAAATATTCATTCCGTTTAAACTGGAACAAATATTTCCTTCTGTTCTGTCAGTTTCAGTCATAATGAATAGACTATACACAAAGCAATGAATTCTGATGTATAGACCATATGGTCAATTGATCCCTTCTTTGAATATGTTCAACCACATCTTTTGGATTGATATTTTTGTCAATGGTAATTCATGATCTAGTCTTTCTATAAGCAAAATATTTTTGGTATACACAAGGTATAACATACTTTTATTCTAAGATGAACATATTTTTGTCTGGAAAATATAATTACTTGAGATGGCTTCCGGCTGTTTATTTGTCTGTAAATATCTGACTGACCATAGCGATAGCATACTATAGTATATGATACTTAGTTTTGGTTGCATCAAAAATGATCCTTCAATGCGTTATTATTTTGACAACATTGTTTTGGGGAAAATCTGACTTTTTGAGAATTTCAGTTTTATGCTCCTACGAAAAACGATCAAAATACTTATTTGAATTTTAATGGGTGTTTTTGTTGTGATAAGGTTTAGGTCTACATCTCACCAAAAGAAAATTGAAATCCCCGCCTCTGTGTTTCGAATATCTCCAGTGGAATTCAAACAAAATCACTTTTTCAGATTCGAAAATAAATAAATAATAAATAAATAACAGGTTTTGTTATTTAAGAAGTTTTAATGTGTTTAAGAAGGTGCGCGCACGTGCATTGTATTTGCGCGCGTGAGTTTGTGCCTGTATGCTGCAAACAAGTTTGAGACGTATTAATGATTCTTACATACCACGTAATCGAGCAACAATATTTTGTTTAGACTAATTGAATATGTGAAGATATTTGAAGACTTCTGCTGCGTATTTCAAAAGTGAATGAATGAACAAAATGATAGATCAATCAATCGATCAATATTAGGTATTCTGCACATCGAACATCTCGTCATTTGATATCGTGTAAGCTCATCTATTACATATACACTTAGGCAAGTTTAAAGAAGCTCGCCTATTCCTAAAATGAGAGATGACGTCAGAAAAAACAAGGGATAGGGATTGAAACAAGCAGCATATATAAGCTGTCGAATGAAAGGAAAAGGGTCTTTATTTTAGAGATACGTTTTTTTCTAACGGTACTTTTATTTACAAAACACTTTAAATGAAATTTGACTTCGTGTTGTTATCAATTCGGTATTCCTATCTAATCAATAGCTTATATATTCCTCATTCCACGTTGATTAGTAGATTTTCCAGGCTCATTTCGGATTCGTAGTGATATACATAATACATATGTACCTGCAGGACATTCTCAGAGCTAAGCGTTTATCCGTTGTTTGTCCGAGTAAAAGTGAAAATTCATCGCGCTTTTTTGTTCCTCACTGAATGCGTGCGTAATCAGTAAGGAGTTATCGCTTCACTATTGATGCTATTGTAATTCCTTGATAGCAAACATTTCTTCCTAACTAACTGATGTATGGATTGCATTTTTTTAGCAGAGAAAAGATGATTTTAAAAAGTCAAGAAACAGTTTTGTTATTGTTGTAAAATAAAATTTATTCAAAAATATCAAAAAAAACCGGATGAAAAACATCAGACAATACCCCGATTGAGATATAGAGCTGGGGTGAGAAATCGTGTCGCCTATGCCCATATACATGTAGTTTGCACAATTTCTCACCCGGGAGAGACATCGTGCAGGGGTGAGAAATCGTGTCGCGAACGCAGCTAATTTGCACGATTTCTCGCCCGGGTGAGAAATCGTATCGGGGTGAGAAATCGTGCTGTCACAAGCGTTACATTTAAATATTTTTTTAAACCGTCAACGACAACAGACGTATCATCAGCAAACTGAGATAAAAGAATTTCTTTGTTATTTAGAACAATGCCGCTGATATTTGAATTATTTCTTAATATAATCGACAAAATGTCAGCACATAAGATAAAAAATTATGAAGAAACAGGGTCCCCCTGACGGCATCCACGCTCGATAGTGAACACATTGGATAAGTTCCCTCCTATGTTAACGGCAGAGTGTATTTTTTTTGAAAAAGGTTGATCCAGTTTATAAGTGATGGTCCAAAATTGAAGAAATTTCCAAGTCACAGAGTCATACGCTTTTTCGAAATCAATTAATAATAGAAGACCAGGTATGTCATTTTCTACAGTATACTGCATTAAATCATAAATTAGACGTGTATTTTCTCCAATATATCTATCTGGAATAAAACCGGTTTGATTGTTGCTAATTAATTTAGTTATTACAGTTTTGAGTCTTTCTGCTATTGTGCCGGATTCCATCTTATAAGTGTGATGGGAAGCCATTTTTTTTAGTTTATTACGGGGTTTGTCGCCTTTTGGGATGCATGTTATAATTCCTTGCTTTTGAGTAACTGACACTTGTTTGCTGTTTCATATACAACAGTTACGGATCACCGGAACAAGCGTAAACTTTAAGGATATACCTTGTTGAATACAAGTTATATTATTTTTGTTATTTTTGGCGAATATCAAACACGTAAGAAATGTATGAAAATATCGATACAATATAACATTCATTAAGACATGTAACTCTAAAAAAAGAAATAGACGAAATGCTACAGCCCCCATCGTGCACTAGATCAATTCATTAAGCTACTTTTAGCACTATGCTTGTGTTATTGTTTTGTTTGATATCATCCTCTTAATAGGTTTCCATCATAAAACATTGTCTTTCAGGTGTATAATCCAATTAAACATGATAACGATGACCTTTAAAAAAACGATACTATCAAGTTATATATTTAAAACCACAGCTTATATCCTGCATTTGTGATGTGATTATCTATATAGATAAACATATATCGTATTATTAATAATATTTATTTTACAGGTATAATGAAACACAATAAATAATACAGTAGACGTGAATGTTCTAAAACAGTACTAATGGTCGTATAAACAGCACATGCATATTCGCAAATGTCTCCTTTGTCACTAATCAAAACAAAACAAAATCAAAGTGTTGGCGTTTTAACACTTGTAATATGACCTATCAGCCCTGTGATTGGTTGTAAGTTTGAATTGTTTCCATTGTGACGTCACGCAAATGACAAATACATGGCGTCACCGACTTATTTGGAGTCAAAATGGAAGCTTTTAACAAGTCAATGTTGCCAAAACATTGTCATTTTACACGAATAAAGGTCACAAATCTTTAGTATGTAATAAAAAGGATGTTACACTCGTTTTCATTTCATATGAAATTTATGAAACTCGTCACGAAATTTTCATTTTAGCTAGCCGAGGGCTCGCTTAATTGAAAAATTCTTAGACTCGTTTCATAAATCTCAAATGAAATGGAAACTCATGTAAGGTCCCCTATTTCTTTACCATATATTTTAACAATAAATATATTTGTAGTTTCCAGTATCATACCGATATGGATTTTTTCAAATAAGATAAACATTAACAGTACAAGTGTCCACATCACGGATATCAGTATCCACACTCGCTCTAGAGCGGCATTTTTACAAAGGGAGTAAGAACAAGTATCGGAAAATACCTTAAGATCATTAACATACAAGTCCCTGGAATAATTTTGTTTCTATATGTTACAATCCGTATGAGCTAAATTCTAAGTACTCATTTTTCTTTAATCTTCCCGTTAAGGATTTACTTCTAAGATCTTAAGATCTTCACGCTTATATAACTGATATACACTCATTGTTCCGTATACGTGAAAAAAGGCAGAAATGTTACATAATGTTAAATTTTGTCATTTAAGGTGAGGTTTTTATATTTCCTGAAAAGTTTGCCTAAACTATTAACATACTTATACATACATTTGTGGTTATCATTTATTTAATTTAGCTAGAATTGGATAAAGTGGTGTGTAAACATTTTTTGTCGAATAAAAAATTTGTTTTTATTATAAACCGAACTGGCGCTGTCGTTGCTATGTATTTATCATGCAATTTGTTGAATTACTTACTTACACTACCTTACACAAACACTTACACTAACACAAAGACTTACTCTTACACAAACACTTACACCAACACAAACACTTACACTAACACAAATACTTACGCTTACACAAACACTTACACTAACACAAACACATACACGAACACAAACGCTTACACTAACACAAACACATACACTAACGCAAATACTTACACTAACACAAACACTTACACTAACACAAACGCTTACACTAACATAAACGCTAACACTAACACAAATACTTACACTAACACAAATACTTAGACTAGCTTACACAAACACTTACACTAACACAAATACCTACTCTTACACAAACACTTACACCAACACAAATACTTACACTAACACAAACACTTACACTAACACAAATACTTACACTAACACAAACACCTACACTAACACAAACGCTTACACTTACACAAACACTTACACTAACATAAACGCTAACACTAACACAAATACTTAGACTAGCTTACACAAACACTTACATTAACGCAAATACCTAACACAGACACTTACACTAACACAAACACTTATTAGGGAATGTGGGGGGGGGGGGGGGGGGGGGGGGGGGGGTACCTTTAAAAGAAATCGTGTAAACTGTGAAAAGGATCCGCATTTGAATAAATGAATATATTGTTAATTATACAAAATTCCATGACATGCAGCCCGGTATAGTAATTTTATAATGAACAAGAAATACAATTTCATAAACATATATAACAACGTACACATATAAATAAAAATTGTAATTATCAAAACCTATTGCTGGATTTGATGCACTTGTCTAAAAACTTTTGTATTGATTTCAACCGAAAGTTGAGTATTACCAGTAATTCTAAATCAAAATCAACATACAGGGCATTCAAATTTTGGAACGGGATGCGTCTTTCGTCGTTAAAAAGTACGCACTCACAAAAAAAGTGAAAGGCATTTTCACAGGGATGGCCACAATAACAAACTGGACTTTCAACAAGATTTACCCTATAAAGATCATATTTAAGTGGACTACACTGATATCTAAGTTTTGTATGCAAAATGTTTAATTTACGTTCGCCGAAACCTAAGTAGATTGGCGGAGGAGATAGTACGTTTGAAGTTAACAAGTTTTTAAAAGAATGTAAAGAAGTAAATGATCGTACTGAAAGGTCCAATGAAATGCAACTACGAAGAGTTGAAGGTATAAAAGATGAATTTGTTAGAGAAAGCCTGAAGGAAAAAATCTATAATCATTATTGTTTCTAAGCATGTAACGGTTATTTTCTGCAACGGTAGACGGCAATAGATCATTTAAATAGTCCGGAGTTAATTTATTGTGCATCTTATACAAAAGTTGAAGTTTTCTGCGTCTTCTTCGATTCGAAAGAGTTCCTAGACCAGATTCAAAAAGTAAATCTTCGATTCTGGCATATGAAGGAAGTCCAGTAATTATACGAATAGCTTCTCTTTGGGCTTTCTCTAACATTTCTGTTTCATAAGTTGTACAACCATCCAACAATTCACAAGCATATTCTAAAACTGGTAAAATAAAGGATTTAAAAATCTTGAAAAGATTATCTAGATTCAATGGGTATTTGAATGTATGTAAGACGTTGACTTTTTTCATAACTGAAGTATATATTGCACACTTATGATCCCCCCATTTTGCCCTTGAATTAAAGATAACACCTAAATGTTTATGATGATCAGTAAAATTTAAAACTTCGCCATTCAATTTTAAATCTTCATTAATTTCAACCGAGTTTAAAACCAAAATTACTTCAGGTTTTTTTTTTTGGATTAACAGCAAGTCCAGTCCTTAGTCATGAAAAAAGGGTACTTTTGCTTTTGCTTGTAAATTATCTTCGAGATTTATTTCTAATCAAAGCAACAAAACAAAATTTGTATTGGTATAATATTGACGACTGTTTTTAAGAAAGATAATATTCATTTATAACTGGGTTTTTTTTCGCTTTTGTTAAATTACTAACTTTTTTAAGATGATTGTACAGTGTTATAGATATTTTGTATTAAAATGATATAGATACGCTATTTTTAAAATGTTGCCTCGTTATCCTTTTGTGTTATACAAAAAGGTCTACCTTATCTATAGATGGAAATGTTCTTTCTTGACCTTTTTCCTTATGAGTTTGAACTAAAGTGAAGTTGAACCTGTACTCAAATTATAATATTTTAGTATGCTTGCCTTTCAAATTCATATTATTGTATTTATTTATACGCAAAGAGAATCGATAATCAAAGATATTTTTATATATGTTATTAAATAAATATTATGTATATATCAATGTATATGTGACTTTTGTTCTTATTTGACATGATTTGCTATTTTTTTCTAAGTTCCAAACATCAGAATAAAGATATATGATTTAGATGAGCATACTTAGCAAAGTATATATATATATATTTCAACATTTTATTTATTTCAGTATAAATATAATTCAGGACTTCTTAGCCATATATTTTTATTTCATTTTTGTTTACGAGAGGTTGTTTTAAAATACATAAGTAATTGACCGATATAGATAGAAGGCATGTCGATATAGAAATGTATAATGGACATCAAAACAATTGATAAATTAACTTATTTTAAGTTTTATAAAGTACGAATACACGTCTAAGCACGCTGTACATGTATACAACCTAAACACCTTGACAATTGTTTTAGTTGTACTGACTTGCTTAATCTTATTATAGTGATACAGCTCATATTCAGGTCATACAATATAAGAACTTGTATTTCAAAATGCTGCATTACCCAGTAGCCAGAGCTCATTTATGATTGGAATCCATTATTAGATATCCACTTATCAAACTGACGAATTGGTACAAGAATGCGATCGAAAATGTTGGTGTCATATTTTGCTTTTGAATCATGATGTCATCCGTCCTCAAAGTCGTTTTTTTTTTATTCGCGAAGCGATGTCCTATGCAATCGTTTTTTTGCCGGAAGTAATGAATTTTGCCCTGGTGAGGACATGTGAACTACCTTATGTTGTACCTACAAATTTAAGAGTTGCCGTAAAATCGTATTGCGAAACACTGATTGTACATATTTTTTATTCGATCAGAGACAGTTTCATGACGGAGAAAAACACGAATAAGTGAATAAGTCTATGTTACTAAATATAGCACTTTTTCTGAGCCCGGACAGGCGTGTTTTACGCGGCGCCCTGAATGGACCATATAATTTAAAGGGCCACTATATATTATAAGCATTGTCAGTTTTCCTTTAGGATTATCAATACAGTTTAAAGTACTGTCAGCTTATTTTTGAAAATAATGTGTACGAAGAAGATGTCGCAATATCCACCTCATTGGAAATAAAACCAGAGATCAAATTGACTATTAAATGCTGTCAATCAATCGATCAATCAATTAGACATCAGATCATAAAAATCAAATGATCCGTCGACAAATTTCAGGATGGCAGCTAGGATTTCAATTATAAGTATACTTGATGATGCATGCGCTATCGCACTTATTTTCATAACTAAAAAAAAGCAGAAAATATTGCGAAAACAATATTGTGTAGCCTATTACCTGTCGTGCTTGCAGCATTATATACTTTTCACGTTCTGTCAAGTGCTGATAAGAAAACAATTATTTATTTTGGAATGGAAAATGATACAGGCCTCTCCTCCACTTAGCCCCTATCTATCCTCCCCTTCCAGATATGTGCTAAATTAGGAATGGAATGCAAAAGTTACAAGTCTCAAAGCGATCTCGCAAATGAATCCCCATTGTTCAACAATTTATTTACTTTTAGAACCTAAAACCCCAACTTGGTTTTATATCATTTATTTGATTTGACAACTATGTATATTCTAAGTATGTTTAACTCAGAAGAATCCTTTAAAAAGTGATAATGTTATGCGGACCTTTCAGTTATTATGCATGAATACTTATTTAGAAATTATTGGCATGTCAAAGATATCACATCTGTTAATCAGGTGTTGTGTACACACAGGTATACTGGTCAGGTAGCTCTAATTTATCACTGTAATTCCGGAATACTGGTACGGAATCCGGCTTTGTTTTTAATTCCGGATCTCCTGTCCGGAGACCGGCTTCTTTTGTCAATTTTATTAGTTGCGAGGTTGTTGTTTCCGGTGAATAAAGTGGAGGGAAACACATGTTCTTGTCAGCGTACTCTTTGTATTATAAACGTACGGATCAACGCCTCATTATCACTGCAGGCGAGTTCCCCAAACTCAGAACGTTGACCCAACACAGGAACGTACTGATCGGAGATATGGATAGGGTTATCTACATTAAAACAGACATATAATACCATTTCATACCAGAGAGTGTTTTTCTCCTGCCCGCACAACTCCAACAGCCCAGGGTGGATGTTGCGGTATTTGAGCTGTAGCATTCAAGTGAGGGGGCACTATAAATGATACATTAGAAGCACTGTCCAACTAAAAACATAACACAATACATCTACAACACACACGCAGGCATGCACACATAGGGAGATACTAGCCTAGTGGCATATAACTAGTAGTTAGCGCCTGATAGGCAACTCTTGCGAATTCTTCCAAACATTATTGATTAATGTACATATTAATTGTGTTGATTGTGTAAATTGTATGTCTATGTACCAAGAAAGTTAGGTGGGGTCGATGTTTCGACATCGAGAGTTTTCCTCCCTTCGTATATATCATTATTTGGGGATGACATTTTTACCGGATGTCGATCTAAACTCCTAAAACGTGTAAAATTACTCTGAACACCTAGTTTAGGTTCAAATATAGCTGTAACAAATTAGCAGGTCCCTGTGTCCTAGCAGTTATATCCAAATACACGATTACCCACAACGAAGTGGGACAGGGGTCTTTATGTAGATTCTTGCAGAAAGAAACGATGAAGCCGTCTAGAAATAACCGTATACCAAGGCATCAACAACGGAAGGTGCCCTTTCGGAGACATTGACGTGGCCTGTAGACAGACAACTCCTCTGTTACAGTATCCTGGTATTGCTGAAATTTTCTCATCGGTTCTTATAACCGATTTTTTTAAGCGCAACATCTTTTGTACAGTATTCTGAATCGTATTTTAGACTAGAATACAGGAAATATAAGGTACGTTTCAGAAGTAGATACAATGTACCCAACAGGATCAAGATGGCTTCACGAGGGTGGTGAAGCGGTGAAAGTCCAGACAGTTATTAGAGAAAAACGAACCCACACACCTTCACATTACCAGGCGTACGGCATAAAACTCTACCGGTACCTCATTGTATGTACGTCTAGTGACTCTACTCACCATGTCTGTTTTGACATCGACAGCAGAGAACCTCTCAGTGCGATGTGAAAGGTTCCGAACGACTTTCTGAACTACAAGTGATTCCCATATTAAGAGAGCTAGGCCTGGATCTCGCTAAGCTTGTGACAACATTTGCTTTACCTGTGAAACCTGAAATGGGTTTGCTTTAAACCAAAACAAAATGTCAATCTGGTTTTTGTCTTGTTTAGCAAATATCCATTCGTAGTCTGCTGGTCTAGGCAGAATGATTTGTCATTTTACCGTAGTATATTTCCGTAGTGTTTTTTGTTATTTCCAGGCAAATTGTCAAATAGTTCTATTTTTCGGAATCAAGCTTGATCATAAGATATTACTGTAATTATTTTAGACGAGCTGGTTACAACATATATAAATACTTTGGCAAGCAATCCGTGAGCGTCATGGCAACCATATATACTCACCAGGATATCCTGGATATGCTTTTATGATTGTTTACATAAGTTTAAAAGATAGGTATGATATAAACAGAACGAGTATACCGTGAAGTAACATTACGATGTACACAACGTTTTGTAGAAACTCTAGCTCTGTCGTAAATGTTTCTTGTGTCCAAAGGGAGGTAACTGTTATAAAATGAATGTACTCCGCCTAAACGAGATACATGTAGCTAATCAGTAGTAATTTGATTGATATTATAGAAAAGGGTAATTGTTTAATTGGGTCCCCATATACTTGGTGTGATGAGAAGAGAAAAATTCAGAAAGAAAAACTTTTTATACAGAATTCACTTTATACACCACTTCAAACTAACTGTCTCGTATTTGTATTCCATCACTCAATTGTCTCGGTATGACGACTAAGCTTGTTGCTATAATTTTAGTGCCTCTATGAGGCTCTCATATAATATATCATGCATACTGTCGTTGTTAATCATGTCGTCAAAACTAGTCAGTGAACAGTTTTACATGGAGAGTGTTTAAACCATGCACCTTTTCACAGTTGTGGGTCAGACAACATGATATTGTTATGAGAACACAATATACCCGCTGTTTAACATTATCTGAAGTAGGCATATTTTATATCACTGTGGATAAGTGGCGGACCAAAAGGGTTTTCTGAGATCCTGACTCTTTGTTACTTGTTCGTTATTCACTTTGCCTGTTTGGAAATCCCTAAGAGAATTCCTCTCCTCAGAAAGATTTCTGGATCCGTCTCTGTAAACGTTTGGACAAGTACACATGGTAACAGATACATATACTATGAAGTACCTTCCTCGGATTAACACATTTGGTAACAGTTCTATCGGGTAATACTAAATGTCAATAGTACCGTACCACACATAGTTAATATCGCAACACACTTCGAAATAACATTTCACATAATATTTACAAAAATGTACTTATCGCACGTGCATGTATTTATTGCACACGCGTGTATAAACATTATCAAAGACTTAACATACATATGTGTACAAACAAATAAAACGGAATTAACCTATATACAAACATAATAAGATATTGTGAACGGTCAAATGTTCTTTTTGAGACCCAGCTGTATCAATATATGATATTGTCTAAACTGAAGCGGCTGTTCATCATCATATACATGTATATATATGTACATTTTTTTCAATACAATTCTTTAACTTTTCTGGTATAAACGGCACATTTTCGCAGTGGATTTGTATTAACGTACAGAATTAGTATGCAGCGTGGAAACTGATAATAAACATTTTTCTATTGTTCAAAGGGAGATAAATGCTGAACATTATACATGTAAATTAAAAGGGCAATTTAGCAAAGAAAGTTTTTTTTTATAATTTTATTTTAAAATTCTTCTTGGTAATATAGTTTGATACTAGATATTAAAAAGTCGTGCCGAGAAATTGACAGGAAACTATGTTTTTCGAAGTTCCTAATCTGTAATGAAGAAATCCTAAGTTGTGCAACCATACGTTTCAGCGGCAGCTGTCTGTGAACTTCTTAATAACATATATGTCTTTCCAGAAGAGGAGAAAATGTAAATTTTCGCTTAATTCAGCTAACTTTTTTGGAACATAAGTTAGTACCGGCATTTATTTTGAATTAAAAGCATGTTCCAAAAAATCTTCTAAATAGCCCCCTAACGCAAACAAAATAAATCTATTATGTCTTCATAACGACGTGGTAAGTCTTATACACAAGATATATATGGCTTTATTATGTAATCGTAGATATTTTCATTTTTTTTATTATTATAAATATTCAGGAAGGTACATGTACATGTGACCAAGAGATAAGAGAAGAAGACATCTTTACAGGGAAGTCGTAGCATTAGTGCAAGTAAATTCACTTGATAGAGTATACACTGAATGCCAGATGTCCTGGTTTAGAAAATATGTACCCTACAACCTTCAATGTTGTTATTCTTGTTTGAAAAAAAGTCGTTTTGACTACTCAGCTTTTCACTAATACACCCTACATAACACTGTAGTCACACACGTAGGGACAACCGTCCGTGTTGATACAAGACAGACCTGTGAACGATTTTCTCTATACAGAAAGTCTGTGTTTACTGTGTTACAAATCGTCACAGATCAGTAAACTTGCTATTTCAGATTGCGCAAACGTTTTTGTATAGAATTATATCAGACAGACATGTAATACAATATTGTATTGGATATTATGTGACAAAACCTGGGAAACGTGCAAGAACGTAAGGTTATCGGCGTCTTAACAAACGAGTCTTACGAATGTGTAAACACCGTGAATACATGTCCCTGTGCAACGTACCCTAGACCTGTATGAACTTCCTGGTTGGTGAGATAATGTACAGACAAGGTGTTTGACGTTATAGCCGACCAGACATGGGATTTTACCGGTACCTGCTGGTCATCTGGTCAGTAGTGTGGACGCTGAAGGTGGTTAACGCATCAGGTGAGATCTCGTACTGTTGGTATACGTACAAGTATGTAGTTATGACAACACTGAACCCTCGTATGTATGATCATTAAGGGACGAGTGCTACTCTGATATGATAACGTGTACGAAGATTCTTTTAAATGGTTAAAACTTTTTTGGGATTATCAAAATAGAGATATTAGCTGAGCCAAAGCTGTTTTATATGAATACAGGTATAATAACCATGACCTACGTGTATAAGTTTGATGTAACGCTTGGGTGATTTTATATTGTGTTGCACATTTACACTGGGAATGACACCGGGGGCTGGATTTGGGTATGTGTGTGTTGCAATCACAGTATTATATGTAGATAAAACGTTCGTACAAATGGTGTGTTCTCCTTTCTCCCACTTTTTAAAAAAAATATAGAGGCAGTAATGTTGTGATAGCAGTTATAGTCTGTTTCATCACGGAATTAGATTAGATTGTTATCTAAGTCCGTGGTTTCATATATATTTTACCTGGTTTTTACCACATTACCTGTATCATATATACAGTACTGTCATAATACATGGAGCTTTGATGTAGTCTATTTTCATCATTTTTAGCCTTTTTTTTCTTATCATAAACCATTTTCATTATTATATTTTCTCATAAATTGCTTGCTAAAATTAGTTCTATTTTAT
The DNA here is from genome assembly GCF_002113885.1 of Mizuhopecten yessoensis. NCBI lineage: Eukaryota > Metazoa > Mollusca > Bivalvia > Pectinida > Pectinidae > Mizuhopecten > Mizuhopecten yessoensis. Next base: position 801,408 of record NW_018407525.1, read on the forward strand.
GAAATATATATAACACATAACTGTGAATGTATAGTAAAAATGTATAAAATTGACTTAATATGAAAATAATAAAAGCAGGTTTTCAGTTAATGTATTTTGATGTGTTTTTATTAAGTAATAACTGGAATCTTGTATATATTTATTCATAATTCCAGTTAGTATTAAGAAAATCAGGAAATATGTTCGTTAAATATTCCTATAACTAACACAGTATTTCCTATTGGTGAACAGGTAAATACAGGTAAATAATCTACCTGTACTATACCAGAACAGACTATCATGACACCTCTATTGTTTTCTAGTGTTTATATAATTCCTTTGATCAGAAAAAAGGTACAAATACATGGCTATCATATTCCCCATTTAAAGAATGATGAAATATTGGTTTAAGATCTTAAAATCTTAAAATTGTATCAAATCCACTTCCTATAGATTTTTATCAAAATGTTGTAGTAAAAATGATTTCAACTGGCTAATGCAGTAAGAGATGAATTGAATAATCTAGGTCTTAGTGATTTTTGGTTAAATCCATGTATTTCTCAGCAAAGTGTGTTATTACCATTGATAAAACAAAGAATTTTTGATTAAGGCATACAATCTCTAAGGGCCTCAATGGAAAACTCTCCAAAATGTTTATTGTATAAAAATATCATTGATTTTGGAGAATCATTACAATTTTACCTCACAAAATATATACCAATGGAATATCGCATTTGTTTAACTCGAATCCGTACATCTACACCTTCTTTGGCTGTAGAAGTTGGAAGGTATAATAATATACCTAGAGAACGTAGATATTGTAAACAGTGTAACTCTCCGTCTGAAGTAGAGGACGAATTTCATTTTTTATTAGTCTGTTCTATTATCAAAAGCTATTATTGGAAAAAAAACATCTGTGTTTAAAGCCGTTCAGTTATTGAGTGTCCATAATATTAAAGAATTGTGTATACTAGGAAAATTCATCTATGAGGCAAACAAATTAAGGGTATTATAATGGAATATGATTGTCTTCATTCTCTGTACATTGTCCATAATTTGTGTATAATATGTATTATATACTGATGGGTCAATGGCCTAAAGTTCGAAAAAAACGTGAATATAATACTCATTAATACAATGTCTATACTATCATATCAGACAAAACGCCTCTCTACCTCTGTCCCCTCATAAGGATTGTATTTGTGTATCTACTTAATTGTAGTTCTTGCTGGTGACAATTTTGGCGGATGTTCCTTCACTTTAAATTTTCACTTGTCCCTGTGACATTAAATCGCTTGAACGTTTGTGGTGTGTTTGATTTGACAGAACTTGAACACTTATTAAACCAATGCGTATCAATACCAACTTTCCCTTATCGCCCCTACCTTCCTCTCCCCCCTCCTTGTCCTATCTGTTCCCTTTCAGTCTTATCTCTTACAAATCAATCATCCCACTTTTATATAGCGACCTACAATGTCTGACCTTGTGTGTGTGTGTGTGTGTGTGTGTGTTTAATTTCTTACGAGATATTGAGACAGCTGGAGAACACATAAAAGATGAAGATCTTTAAATTAATACCGTGCACGTGTGTATTTGATCTATTAGGAAATGTCTACCCTTTATAATGGAGACGTAATGACAAAAATGTGTTCATAAGTCTAAATTTACTAAATTAACATTCAGTAACTGCTACTAAATATCTGGGAACCAATCACAACTAACTTGCGTCCTGAATACATTTCACGACAAATCCAACTAAATATCAGTTAGAAGTTCAACCCGAAATTTCTCTCATTTTTCATTCGGGCTATGTAAGGAGCAGGATGACAACTACATCAGCTAGCTCCACGGTCAATTTAAAAGACCCGGATTTACTTTCATTATGACAAAGATATGATTTTGATAGCATTGTGTTATCTGAATACATTTCACGACAAATCCAACTAAATATCAGTTAGAAGTTCAACCCGAAATTTCTCTCATTTTTCATTCGGGCTATGTAAGGAGCAGGATGACAACTACATCAGCTAGCTCCACGGTCAATTTAAAAGACCCGAATTTACTTTCATTATGACAAAGATATGATTTTGATGGCATTGTGTTATCTCAGGCATACCAGGAAAATGAAAAAGAAAGTGATTTAGCATTTGATGGTATTTCCGAACTGTCGCTGACTCAGTGTTTCTAAATACTGTGTACCTGTCGCTTCTTCAAACAAATTGTCTGAGCTGATTGGACACGGGAAATTTGAATTAGAATTACCAGAAACGGAACTTTCTAAATTCGAAAACAGTCGTTTCGTGACAGCATTATCTTCCCAGCAAATGAAAGGGCTTATTGGACAGCTTGAAAAAGAATACAGTTTAGGCGAGGGGTGTATTTGAAAGTTTGGCCAAATTTGAAATAGAACTGGTGATGAAGTGATGCCGGGATTTCTTGAAATGGCTTGTGAACAAATGAATAAGTTCCTGTCAAGATTCGTCATGGAAAGGAAGAAGAAAGACGGGAACCCTTATCCTCCCCGTTCTCTATACCTTATCATGTGTGGACTTCTCCGTTATTTGATTGTTTGACGTAAATAACAAGAACTACTTGGGCCCGGAAAATCGCTTGTTTAACAGTTTCGGAAAGATGTTGGACGCAATAATGAAAGAACTTCTTTTTTGCGGAAGTTGTTCACATGTTAAAAAAGCCGCGCCTTTAATGCCAGAGGAAGTTATTGGAGACTTTTGGTGTACAACAACTTCCGGTTTTGGATTTATATCGATTTTTTCTACATGCAACTTCAAAGGGAAAGTAGGCAGACCAGGATATAAGACGGAGAAATAAGTCATCGTTTTCCTTTCACACCGACGACAACGATGGCACTGAACATTGCTCATCTTCACTGCTGTGTCTTTGATTAATTCGGTATATTTTACTTGGGCTTCGTCATTGTTAAACATCATATGTCTCGAGAAAACTTATCGCATTTCTCTACCACAAGGGCAATATATACAGGATATTTAATGATTTCATTTCGAATACCATATCCATATATTTTCCTCCGAGTGGGAAGCACGAATGAAAATATCGGTATATTCTATCACTTTTTCAGGTCCATTAATTTATGAAATATAGCCGTTGTATCCAAATTGTGAAATCGTAGCAGATTATTTATTTTGGACATAGACAGTACCATGTTCATCAGCTGCCCCTTTCAGACACCCGATACCTTTATACTTTCCTGCCATCTTACCTATACTAATTCTATACGTCGATGTCTCATTGACAACTTGTTTTCCCGAACCGATAATAATGTTACCTGCCTGATGTTATGTTACCGTGTCATGGTGATAATATTTCAGTGAAATTACGCTTTAAAATGACCTCTAAGTGATCCAATCGAACACTGACTTCATATGACCGTAGTTGTAAGAAGGATTGGAACATCTAACCAAACTGAACCAAACCCTGATGATACCACTGTAGTTTTTTTTTCAATGAAACGACTGTAGCTGATACCTGTATAAATCCTCCCCAAAACAGAGATGAATTATCTACATTGTAGTTAATAATAAATAATAGATAGCTGCACTGCATTTAATGTGTAATGAATTGTGGTGAACGTTTCACGTTCCATTTGTGTATGAAGGGAATACTTTTCTATCTAAAGATTGCTTGGATTTCTCATCAACATTATAGAAATTGAAGGATATTATGTTGAGGTAAAAAAAACACGCAAGACTATGTGATTGAATTTCATATCGATACAGTCCTGCAAATCGCTGATTGAATTCATAACAACCTAAACATATAACAAAATTGGTTTTAGTCATATAAACAACAAGACAAATCATACTCTATTTCAGAAAACATCGCCTCTGGTAAAGCCACAAGTCAAAGTTCTACCCTCGGTGGCTGGGGCAGCTCTAACGCCGTAGACGGATGTGTCGATACATTCATGGGATCGAACTGCTGTACACACACGGCGATAGGACACACCGAGGCCTCTTGGCAGGTAGATCTACAGACACAGTCCGTCATAGAATCCGTGAATATTATATATAGAGGTAAGATTCTGTGGATGGCAACTTGCTAATATCCTATAAATCAACAACTCACATAATTAAACAGTACCCTTTTATGAAGCACACTGATTGGTTTCTTATTATAAAGTACAGACTGTTTCCGAGCAATATTGCCGTTCAATAAAACCGGTAAAGCACATGTACAATAAACATGCAAATGAGTCTTTTCACCGTGGGAATCAGGTCATATTCATACGCAATATAACTTCTACGTTTGTAAACAAAATGGCTGACATAGTTACCGGATGGCAGAGGCAGGGGCGCGGTCAAAAAAGGTTGTTCCAATGGGGTTTGACACATTTCACACTGTATTGGCACATGGCATTGATATAAAGGTAATGGTTCATTTTCCGCGTGATCGGTTAGAGTTGAGTCCCCATAATAGTGGTAAACATAAAATAAGCCTATACAAAAGACGCTGTATGATCGTACTTCAACTCAAGAACTTTCCAGAATTCGTTTTTCGTATCCAGAAGGTTCTTTTTTAAAGTCAAATACATTACGAGATGAACTTACATCTTGTTTGAGACTTTGCCGGTTTCAATTATAATGACAATGTTGTTTGAGTATTTGTTATACTGTATCCACGATTTTTTCCTTGAGCAGCGAGAACGAACAATCCATCCACCAAATTCGAATCATATGGCCCATTCATAAACTTGAACACGTGTATCATATCTCTGCGCAAGTACATGTATGCTAGAGTCGGAAGCTTCAATCGGCATGATATCTCGCTGTAGCATATAATCTTAAATCCGGGGAGTAATTCTGTAGATCTTCTTTGAACGTTCTCTATCCTTTCGATGCCCTTAATTTTGTGTGGACTCCATATCTTGCAGCGTACTGTAAATGAGATCGAACCAGCGCGTTTGAAAGTTTTGAGAACATTTTTCGGCCAAATATACAAATGATCTCCTTATGACACATACACAAATGTACGATGCTGTTAGCAATTATTTATTGGTTGTGGGATATGTGTTATAAAGCTCAAGATTTGGTCTACTACAACCCCTAAATCGTTCTTCGATGCAATGTTTCTAATGCTATAATTTCTCCTCCCTTGTCCGTTAAATGATAACGCGGTTCTCTCTTTTTATGTTTTGTTGACACGGTCATACCTTGGCACTTTTTAGGATGTAAACTTAAAAACCACTTATCCGACCATTTCAGCAAATTGCAGAGGTCATCTTTGATTAAGGTTGCATCGGTATCAAATATTGATATCGAATTAGGAACTTGAAACTTTGAGACATGGTAAATGTATGTATGGAAAAGTGCACAACACTTTTTTTTTATTATTTATATTGCCCGAGGGGCCTGGTCTGGCCGGGGGGTCATAGGGATCAAACCTTTAAAAACAACAGAGTCTTATTGCATATCAAATTAAACATTATCATGAGTTCTACATTTTAATGCAATTTATCTTAACATATGGTGTAAGGGGGGGGGGGGGGGGGGGGGGGNGATAAGCGGTAAAATAACTTGTTCTACACTGTTTAAAGTAGGAACTTAAAAATTTTAGACATGGCAGATATATGTGTTATGTTAAGGGTTACTTTGGGGGGATAGCGGGAGTGTGCCATCGACAATGTATTTTTAGTTTCCTGATCTATAATCTAAGATTGGACATCCTGTAATGGCCCAATTACTATTAGCACTTTTTACAAAAACAATTTTAATAGACGAGCTATGCTGTTCTCCTACAGATCTTGTTTAAAAAGGGCGGTTATATTTGCCATTTTCCATAATTGAGTTACAGTTCGTTCTTGAAGAGAGGTGTTGAAAATAATTGTCAAGTGTTTACATATTGAATTATCTAATTCTTTTGACAATCTAGGATGTACCATATCGAGATTTATTTGGATTAAACTTTAATAGTTCCTTTCTTACACTTTCTTCTGTTATATCACTATCTTGAAATAACAAATTAAGACTCATTGGTTCGTGTAAAGGTACTTCTCCAATAGGTTCTGCTGTAAATACGCTACTGAAAAAGTCTGCCAGGACGTCTGCTTTAACCTGATCCGCTTTGAGTTCACATTTTCCAAAATACCTTTGGGTTTTATTTAGCATCATTGGAAATGCCTTTCTCAATAGTTTGCCTTGATTTCCTCAACCTGCTTTTCACATGGTTGCGACATTTAGTGTACTTTCTGTACTATTCTTCATCTCTAGTTTCCATGTATCTTTGGCAAAATCTTTGTTTTTGCTTGATATTATCCACAACAGTTTTTCCAATGGGAGTACATGTATTTGCCATGCCATGTTTCGACATACAAGCGGATACAGTTTCGAGGAATTGCTCATACATGTGATTAGAATCACCGTTTAGTACGTTTTGCCAATTGACTTCCTTATCCTTCATTATTCTTGGGAAGTCCGCCTTTCTATAATTAGACTTGCAAGTTGATTTATTTAAGTGACTAGTGTTTCCATAGCAAACAAAACTTTACTCGAGGACCAAGTGATCACTATGACCCAGGGGACTCTGATATTTAATATCCGTGACCATTTCGTCTTCGTTAGTTATAATTAGATCTAAAGTACTAGGTTCGTTCCCGATCCTCCATCTTGTATTCTTAACTACATACTGAGATTGTTTTTTATCTCTTTTAAATCCTCATTCATGGCGGATTCCATATTATATTTTCTGGCTCAGCATCGAGGTTCACATTCCTCAAGGACGCTCTCCGAAGAAACGCGCCCGTGTTATCGAAAACAAAAAAGTGCGGACCTCGATGTGTATTGTGATGACATTTTACTTTAATAGTGCACGCGCCACTGTGTCATAATATGTGACGTCACTACTACTTTTGTAAACGCTAGGCCTATTGAATGATATGTTGTTATGATAATTGTTAGAACATTTATAGGTGAAAAGTAACCTAAATTATTATTCGTCAGTCGTCGCTATATAGAGGAACGTATTGAAAACAATTATGTATGACTGTTTCTCGAAATATATAATAAATAGAATCTTACACTCGTGTTCATGTAATATTGAATTAATTAAAATCGTTTAATAAATCCAATATAACATTGTACATGAACACTCGTCTCCGATCTTCTATTTAATATACTGTGACAAAAGCTGCGCCACTAGCTATTCGTCTCAGTCGTATTTGTCAGTGTAATCACAGACTACTGTCCGACCTCCCGGTGATCTCTTCTTCTTTAGCTGCTCCAGTCAGTCACAGGTCAATAGGTCATGTCCTTTCTCTGGAATTACCACCAATATAAATAAATGACTGAAGGCAGTATTAATTTCCAATGCGTATGATTTTTATATTCAAATAATTAATATTTTTACATGTGGTTTTACTCTCTCTCTCTCTCACTGAATCATTCAAGTCTCCACTCTGAATTACCATGTTACAATAACCAATTTTGTTTAACAATACCGAAACCAATATATTAAATAGCAAGTTGTGTTGTGAATTTAAGTTGTATAACAATTATTTACCGTGAATGACTTGAGTAAACAAAGTTTCTCAAAGTAATAGCTAAGTTAGCTAAAATTCTGAGTTATGATTTATTGACTTGCTTATGACTAAATTATAAAGATGTATAGGGAATCATGAGAGTAATCAGTCCGACTAATACTCATATAAAATAACTGATACCTTTATAAATGTTTTGTACGCTTCACTATTGAAGCAAACAATCATAGTAACTCATAAATATTATTGCCATAATTTTCCAAATGATATTCAGTGAATACTAAGCCATAGAAAGCGGTTGTTTAGAACGTTACTGCAGAACATTGCGAAGCACGTACCTGCCTCAACTATTGCATTGTAATGTTGTCCTCATGTCTGTTAACACTGTAACAGTATGCATTTTAGGAATAAATTGGTAGTGAGGTAATCTTATTTTAATTCTTTCTGTCATCACGTGTCTTCTATTGCAGATTATCGTCATTACCCCATAATAAATGAAGAAAAGTCACTTTAAATCGGCAAAAAAATACCAAAAAACATTGACGCTACTACAATGTATCGATGAAACCGCATACAAATGTTGAATTCAGCATATATTACATACTGACCTTATGAACTTTCTGATTCTGGAGTCTTCTAACTTTGAGTTCATGCAGAATGTACAAAATACCATATTCTTAACGTAGATATGTGTCTAAATTGGGCAAGGGTTGTTTTATAGCACTTATTTTGTTATCGATTTTTCACGTGAACATCGAGTAGCTTTGAAGGCAATTATCTGTATTTTTTGATGATATATGCATGTAGTAAAATTATCTTCCTTGTTATTGTGTTACTGTATTATGACAGGGTGAATGATACCTTAAGTATCCCCGTACCACTGCCAAAAACAGTAACTAAGTGTTGGAAAATCATGTAACAAAACACGAGTGAACCATGTGTTGTTGGTCGAGTTGATGTTTGTTTTTGGTAACTTCTTATCCTCGTATCGGTTATAGTGTAGTACGTTCGCTGATGTTCCGTCTCGCTCCCCGTCTCAATCTCCGTCTCGTTCTGTCTATGGAGCTGTACTGAGTTCATTCAAGCCGGAAGCAGTCTCACCTTCGTTATTTATTAATCTAACTAAGCTATTCTTTTTTCACTTTTTATTCTATATGGTATTGCCATAAAAGGTCCAGTCACACAAATGGCGTTATATACTTAAACTGACATATATCCCTATTTCTAATGTCGTTAATGAAAAACAAACCAGGATGTCATATGGATATCAGGTTATTTGACTTACATTGTTTTGCTCGGGTGTTTCACTGTCCTGCCCCGGAAATATCCATGTCCTGACTTTGATATGTTACTGTCCTGGCCCGGATATGTAACTGTTGTGGCCCGAACCCAAGTTTCACGAACGTTCCTTAACTTAAAGAAATCTCCTAACTTACATAAAAAATAACTATTTAGAACAAGTACTTTGTAAACAAGAATAAGTTAGGAATATGGCGATACATATGCAAAAATATTGCATGATACACTTATATGTTTGCTAGCGTGGTAGTGACGTCACGGATGGATTGTCAATCATGTCATGTTTTGAAAGCAAGGTCATATATTCCAACCAAAATCAGCTTCTTATTCGTTCTAAATGCAGAGAAACACGGTTTTCTAATATACTGAACGTTAAATGATACACGGGATTCATATCATTTCACGAACTGAGAAAGGTTAATAACCTTTTATATATAATGAACAATGTTTCATGAAAGTGCACCCCTCGAAGTTTTAGAAAGGAAAATATCTGCTGATACACACAGCACATTGTAAGAGGCAACTACATGTAATGTGGGAACCATCTAAATATTTTCGGATTTTCTTTTGTGCCCTTCTTCCGGGACACAAAGCGACCAAAATGAATTTGAGATTTTGGGACATATACTATTATATTTCGTTTAAACATATTTTATTGCCATAAATTCAGCAAAACGATTGGGCACTCGTAACATGAACATTTTAATCGCCATTTCCTTACAGTTTGTAAAACAGTAATGTACACCATAAGATGGCTAAATATCAATGTAAATATAAAACTATTATAATTGAATGAGTGAATAGAAGAGAGCCACAAATATCAGCATTTAAAAATTTGAAACAAATATTTATTTATGGATCTGTGTTCACACTTATGCTTACACAACCACACACAGGAACTATCGTACCCACTCATATACGCATAATAACCATATACATGCATAACAATTGTGAAGAATCCTTCCCAGGACCGACATCACTAGTGATACATGTATGCTTAGCACTATTCGACACATTTACATTTTTATTGTTCATCACATTCCGTGTCATGTTATCGTTCTCCTGGTATTTCCATGTAGATCCTCGAAAATCCGTTTCCACTGTGCCGTCTGCGTCGGGAAGGGCCCATCACATGCCACTGTGCCGTCTGCGTCGGGAAGGGCCCATCACATGATTGGAATATATATGTATTACGAAATTAAATAGTTGCACACAACCTCACCCGCACTCGCGCGTATATTCTATGGCTTGTATATGAGTGAAAAATGTGAGATAGTTTCAAGCATGTTTCAAAGGAATACTACAAACATACATGTATAATAAGTTATATCAATTGGCAACCTACATAAGGTGTGGAGGGGGATTGGATAAGAAGACGGGTTGGTGAAGAGACAATCATGAGCGGGGAGGGAAAGGGGCATCAGAAGAAGAGTAAGAGAAGAGCCTATAATGAGGGGAAGGGGGCATCAGAAGAAGGGTAAGAGAAGAGCCTATAATGAGGGGAAGGGGGCATCAGAAGAAGGGTTGGAGAAGAGACTATAGTTAGGCAGACGTGACTCAGTTGACGTGCGAGTACTCGACACGAACTGCTGGACATGCATGAATAATTCTTCATTTTCCTCACTCGAGCTGTTTTCACTTCAATATATGATATATATATTCTCTATGCTTTCACAACAGCCTTTTTGTTTCCATCACCCTAGTTGGCAATACCTTACTTTTAGATTTTTGTTGAACGTTTGCTCAATCGGGGAGACAATAAGTTCTGCTCCTTGTCACATCCCATAGTCATAACATAATATACTTGTTTTTCCCCGGAACAGTTTTAGCAGGTAGGGTAATTGCAAAAACTAGTAAACCCGTTGTCAGTATAACGTGATTGAGACTACTGTGATTGGTGCATTCAGCATGATATTTCAATGAGGTATCATCAGCATCAGATCCGCGTTTTCGAATTAAATTGACAGAATATTGCAAATCACTATTATGGACTAAGTATTTTACATAAATGTATGGATTTGAATGTGGGAGGTCGATAAGCTTAAATCTCCAGGAAGCTTACTGAAGCTTAACTTACAAATAGAATACCACTAATAGGGCATCATTAATTCACCTTAATAATATATAAGAGAACGAATGTTACTTTGCCAAGTTAAACTGCACACCACTTACATACCTGCGATTATACAGCATCATCAATAAAAAATAAATGTAGATACATACCATCAGCTTTAATTACGCTTATGAATGATTGATTATGAATCATGTCCACTCTTCATATATGTATCAAATATTCCAGTACAATGACCTACTGAAACTGAAGGTAAATGTTATTAACTGCAGATGAGGGCACACTAAACAGACTCGCCGGTTACGAGATATACCTGTCTAATGCACAAGACTGGACATCAGGAAACAGGTGTCACAAGGACACGACTGCTGCCTTGGCGTCTATGTCCGCGACACAGAACGTACAATGTCCAGGTGTCACCCGGTATCTGACCATCTACAACGACCGTCGAGTAAAAGCCAAACCGTGGTACTCTAATGATGCTATATTGGAGCTGTGTGAGGTACAAGTTAATGGTGAGTTTACTCATATCTTCCACATAACTGAACTATAAGATTTTTTCATTGCAATGTGCCGTAAGACATATACATTCGTGTAAACTAAAAATGCATTGCTACTTTTTACATCAATGTGATTGTTTTTCTTCCACAACCGCTGCAGGTTCATCTCTTTGGATTGTTTGTGTAAACCTGCTAGGAGTCGGTAAACATTTCTTGTTACCCAATTTTGGGTAACACCTCGGGCGTTATTTCACTGGTTGTATTTTTATCATTATGAAGTCAAGTAACAATAAACGATGCGAGGTAAAAAAAACAACTCGCAAACACGTCATGGCAAATTATCTTTGTTATCTAAATCCCAAGTAAATTTTCGATTTGTAAAAGACACTATGTAAACCTCGTGTCTTCAAACAATTTAAAAATTAACCAACTCGAGTTATATAAACATGCTAACTAGCCACCACTAGCTTGATAACCTCTATGTAAAGGCTGAAATGCAGGTGTTACATCTTCGAACTTTATTTTTGAAAAAAGGTAGAAATTCCATCATAATAATGATTACCATCTCCAAGCATTGGAATATAGAAATCAAACACTCAATCGTCGCACACAGTTTGATTAATAAGAGTGAAATCCGTTGCCATTGTCCGTACGATGTGTGGAATTGGATAGCTGAATGGTGAAATTAAGGATATAGAAAGAGTTTTTCGCAAAGTTATTGTAAGCACTGTACGATATTCTGAAAGCGCTTTTCTTGATAAGAAATGAAAATGTAGTCGGTTAGCGCGGAAGATTTTGAAACATACACTGTGATTTGCCGAGATGAATCAGCGTACCAAGTGTGAATATACTGTTTGTTATTGTAACGAATAAACATATACATTTCAAATCGATACATAGGTCAGAGTGACCCAGTGTTCATGCTTGAAATTGCATTTCAAGGAATAAACATCAATATATAAAGACTATTTGTTGTCGACATAACACTTTGTTACAGTAGGAAATCTGACAAAAACAGATTATATGAAAATATTGTATGCAATAAATGTAAATGTATAGTCTATTAGCAGAAAACATATTTTATCCAAATTAGAAAAAAAATGTTAGGAGTCTGGAAAGAACGGTTCGATCTACTACCCCTCTATATTTAAGTATCCAAATGATCACTAAAATAATTCACACACACTTTTAGACTTGATACAAAGGCAACTATGGCATATTTTTGAGAACGCTAAAGTTGTTCGAGATACTTATTATTTATTATTATTTGGAAAAAATGACGTCTAATATACTGTGTACATAAATTATATCTTTATAATAAAATACAAAATACTTACACAGCTATATTTATATTTTGAAGTTGTTTAATGTTTTTTGATAATTAAGCATAAAATAGAACATAATATATATTTCGAACTATACCTTAACTATATATGTAATTACTAGATCTTTCAGGCAAATATATAGGTACACTTTTTATAAATTAATCGAAACAAATCAAATCATTGTGTTGGCTCGATAAAACATCCCCAGAGACGTAGAACCCTAAAATAATAATTTTGACCACAACCAGCCTTGTCATTGTTACAAGTTATAAACCTAAATACAATGTAGTGTAGGTTCCCTTGTCTCTGATCGTAAATTGTGTTTAGGACCTGACACGGCACTTAACTTTATTACGGTTGCTCCTTCAGTATAATTTGTTAATGGTTGAAATTGATGTATGCCACAACTATGTGTAAGGAATTTCGCTTTATCTTTGAAATTGATTTAAATAAATCTAAAATTACTCATAATCGAAGAAAATAACGACGGAATTGATGGGTTTAACAATTAGGGAAATTAATATTAGTAATTGTATACCTGATTGATCAGAAATGGTCTAATGAAGTCAACTATGAATGAGGTAATTTTAAGGTCACGTATATACCAAAACATATATCTTGAAGCAACTGTTAGTACTTTCCAAATGTTCATGTCATTAAATGCTTTCTGTAACACGTGGCCATCTGGTGTCCAATAAACAAAAGAAACATATAAGCCATATAGAAAGTAGACCACATTCCTCTGGCATTATCACGTGTTTGATACATGGCGTTACAATACACGTGTCACCGTACAATCAACATAAAGTTGAATGTTAGACTCCAATAATACCGAATTATATATGAAATGAATGTTATTTCCCTTTTATTTTATTCATTTTAATCGTACGAGTGACCTCTTGCTTATGATGTGAAGGCCATTATAAGCATATACGTACAGTAGCATCAGTATTTCACGTCCATAAACCTATAGCGGAAACTCCCTGAGCTATGGATGATACAATTACAATTACAGCTCAAACTATATAGAATTTGAATCTAATATATTTTACTCTACTTGATATTAGACCTGAATGTAAGAGGGACAGTCGAACTACTTTATCGACTCTGCAAAATGAAGCGTTTAAGTAGCATTAACTGCTATTCAGCAGCCCTCATATGTAAAATGTGTTTTATCAACCGTGCTAATTACCAGGTATCCGATACTTTTGCGGTCGGTTAATTTCTAATTCAATGTTGTTACTGAAATTATTACGTCGCTACAACAAAGGATTAGTCCATGCAAACCGAAAATGGATATATCGAAAAACCAAAACGAGCGAAAATGTGATCAAAAAGTTTCCATTACATGGATATCTTCAAAAGAATAGCGTGAAGAAAGATGCAAGTTGTTTTGGAAGGACACTTGTATTTTGTTTCATCGACAACACCCGCAATGAAATACTAGGTAAAATCCATGTTATGCATGTATCACGTAAATAAATTGCATTACATCAGTGCATATGTCTTGAATAAATTCAAAAAAACAAATCCTTCTAAATCATGGACATGTCTTTTACTCACTATGTACGCATACTATTTCTAGAATGTAACTGCCAATATGCATTACTGTCTAATTATATTTCAGGTTGTCCAGTTGGAATGTACGGAAATGGGAATTGCGCTCATGTCTGCATGAACTGTCTCAGCAGTTGTGATACAACATCCGGTTGTGGTACGTATTCTTACATGGTCATTGTGTCTTTCTTTACTACGTGTAAAAACTAACCATATATAGAGTGAATGATTTATTGGATCGTATTGAGGAAAGGGATCCCTCTGTCAATTAGAAAGGGACGTAGCGCGATGTATATAAGCCCTGGTCGTAGCTGTCTCAGCCAGAACCCCGGATAGCGTAGCAAGGTTAAACGATACAGAAACACGACGTCGTTCGAGAATCAGTTCAATTGAGGTTTTGTCTCAAGCCTCGTCAATATGAATATATTAATAAACAGACAAACGCAAGCAAAACAAATTAATATAAGGAGTGAAACTGGTTTAATACAGCCGAAGCATACAATGTACGTAGTGAACTAGAAAGAGAGAACAACCAGAAGTATAACATTTTTGGCATTCTCTCTTTTATGTTCTTAACTGATATGTACATGTTTCTGCCTGATTGTTATCTGTTTCATATGTCTACTATACGTTTCAAACGTATTCTTTGTTAGAATAAAAAGTCAAGGCAAAACGATAAAATGAGGACTTGGAGGGATATTACTTATAATGCGCCATTTTCGGAAAAATATAGATGTTTAACAATTTAACGATCCAAATATAATTAGAACTAGATTATATTATTCACAAAATTTAATCTTTCGGTAGACAGTTCCAATTCAATCTTTATTCTGAAATTCTCTCCATTGAAACTATATTACACTACCAAGGCCAGTTCCGTGTTATGAAACCAAAACACAGGCGTAGTGATATCTCCACGGGACCGACTAACTACCGGATCGCTATTCCCCTCCGCACTAGCAAGCAGATACATGTACTCAAAATAACCCACTATGATTCAATAGTATTTACTGTTTTATGTAAGGCTATTATGAAATGTGAATTTAATTTCTTGATTGATTAAGCTATGAAAATTGTTTCGATACTTTTGTGCTTATTTCAACGACCTACGTTTTTTATTTCCTGAACAAACACCGCGAAATTCGGAATTAAAAATGCATTGTGAACTTAGAAACGAAAATAAAAAAGAATGAAAAATGTTACTACAGTCGAACACCGTTATCTCAAACTCTTTTAACTCGAAGACCCCGTTTATCTCGAACTCTTTTAATTCGAAGACCCCGTTTATCTCGAAGTATTTCTCCGGTCCCGGCCAAGTCTCTTCTTTATCTTAGTAAATAAAACTCTGCTAATTCAAACCCTGAAAAGTCCAACACCTCGGATACCTCGAAGTAAAATATTGGTTTCAATAGCGTTAATCCAACATCAAAACATCGTCTACTTTATAGTGTTCGAATCTCATTTTGTCACTTATTAATTCTTTGATACAAATAAAACGCAACAGTTCGACATCTCGCCAATTCCGTGTTTGTGAACATCTTTTGCGAGTAGACTAAAACGGTAAAATTAATTTACGATAAAGCTTCAGGCTGTAAAATGTACGGACTGTCAAAACTAAGTTGTTTTAATAAAAAACAAACTTCATTAATGTTGACCAACAGTATTTTGTACAAACTGCGAGTCCGTATAATGATCTGTACACCCAAACAGACGACAGTGCAAACCGGAAAATTGGTCACAAAGCGTGATCATGCATAAAAGAGGTCTACAGTTAAAATCACAACCTAAGACAGCTTCACGGGTTCATGTTTGTACAGGAGCCAGTATGGCTTTAAAAGTCGATCGGGAGATTTAAGAACAATACGATACTTGCTGTTGATTACATCGAGTTGAGGAGGTGTCAGGAGTCACATTTAGCTTAATGAATGAATGTGTTACATGTATAATATCATATGTTTGGATGTGTTTTCATTTACAGAATCAACTATGCGTACGCTCCATTACAGTGATTTGTTTTAGACTTGCGCACTTTCATTTCCGCATTGTATAGTACGAGGACGAAGACAGCGGGATAGTTCGATTTTTAAATGTAATACCTCAGAAGTAAAAAATGACAGAGTTGAATATACACATGCAGACATGGAAAGACTTTACCAAGTTATAGACCAGCCAAAAACAACATTTAATCACAAGGCCCGTCCATACTTAATAACGAATTCAAAATATGGTCCAACCGTTTTGATCGCGTTAAACGAAAGTACGTTTTGCAGAAATAACTTACTCTACAGTATTTTTGTGAGCGTATTTATTGTAAAATTACATACCTGTTTTTGTTATATTGATTACGTATATTATTCATCGGTTGATTATACGCATTGGTTATTAATAAAATCAACAACTGTTAGTGCTATGTCCAACAGCATTTCATACCAAATTTATGAACCCGCATAACTCGAACATTCGGATAAAAGTTTTTGCACGATCCCGTCGACTTCGAAATAATGAGCATTCTGTTCCATGTTATGGTCCAATACCACGGAACAGGATTACAGAAAAATATCCTTATACTATCGGTATTCTTATGACTGACAATGTGGTGATGATTTTCATGATATCAATATGACAAGCCGAGGGTAGCTGTGGTTGTAAAAAACAGAATGTATATGTAAAAGTATTATGTCATGAAAAAAAGTTTCTTTTGGATGAAATGTGAACAAAAAGAGATACCGGTATACAATCAAAATAGAAACTACAGTGTAAATCCAGCTTGATAATTTGGTTTTAAACATAAACATTTCGAAGCGTGATTTATTACTTTAAAAACAACATACATGTAGATATGCTTGTTTCATTTCTGTACCTTCAATGGGCTTCTAAATACCATGAAAAGGAAAATGAGAATTATAATATGTTCATAAACTAGCATGTTGACAATTGAACAGTTTATTTATAGATAGATGGTAGTAAAACGGTTTTTGCAAAATGAAAATTATTTTGCATTGGTTTATTGTTCAAAGTGACGGAAGAGTTGTTTTTTTTCTCTGGGAAAAACTAGACAAAACTAGACAGTTCTGTTACTGACAATCCTTATGTTATCCTAAACATTACACTAGATTGTGTACTTGCTGAAATCAAGCAAATGGCTGATGGTAAAGCTACTGGTGTAGACGGTATTTCTGTGAAACTACTGAAATCTACTGGCGATTCTATTGTGTCACCCTTAACCTTTTTGTTTGATATGTCAACTTCAAAAGGTTTTTTTCCTTCTGAGTGGTAAAAGGTCAAGGTCACCCTTATTTTTAAAGCAGGTTATTCTACCTTAGGTAACAATTAAAGACCTGTCTCTGTATTATGTGTCCTCAGTAAGATCTTAGAGAAGCATGTACATTATATAATACATTGTATGATTTTCTTTCACACAGCAAGTTGGTTATAGTGATTGCCAATTTTGATTTCGTCCAAATCATTCTACTGATACAGCTCCATTGAATATTGTAGACAAATAGCTGACAAATACTGATGAAGGTTTCTTAACCGGTGCTGTTTTTATCGACCTTAGCAAGGCATTCGATACTGTTAATCATGCTGTTCTTTTACATAAACTTAAAACTGTTTCTTACCTATTAAACAGATCAAATGCTGTTAGTTATGGTGATGTTATGTCTGATTTTTAACCTATCGATATTGGTGTACCGCAAGGCTCTATACTTGGGCCTCTGCTTTTCATTTGAAACATTAATGATTACCCTAAATGTCTGAAACATTCTACTGTAGTAATGAATGCAGATGACACCTCACAAAGTGTTAGGAACAAAACAGTAGAGCTTTTAGAAAAACAAATGATAGAAGACTTAGAATCTACAATTCAGTTGTTGAGAGAAAACAAACTTAGTCTTAATCTGAACAAAACTCAGTGCATGTTGATTGGATTGTCTCAAAACAAAAGTTATATAAATTTCAACATTACTATTGATAACTTAATTAAAGAAACTGTACACTGTGCAAAACTCCTTGGTGCTTTTGTCGACTGTTTTCTGTCTTGGAAAGACCACATTGACTACATATCAAAGGAAATTTCGAAAAAGATTGGTGTTCTAAAGAGTTGCGACCTTTCATGTCTGATGATGTTCTCTGCAAAGTTTATCAAAGTATAGTTTTCCCACATTTTATCTATTGTTCTGTAGTCTGGAGTGAGGCTAGTAACAAATTATATATTCATAAAATCTCATACTTCAGAAAAGGGCAGTTAGAGTTTTGTTAAATATAAGAGGCGTTTTCCCCCTTCTATTTTGCTTTTTAAACAGTTAAAGAGGCTGCCAATAGAAGATTATTTTATTTTTAAGAAAGCAGTTTTGGCTTACAAAATTTTACATGGGGATACTCCAAGTGTTTTAAGTAATATGTTTACCTATGTCAGGGATATCAGTTTTAGAACTACAATGTTATCAGTTTCAAACAAGTTATATATTTCCACTGCTAGAACTTATTATTCTATGTCAGGGATATCAGTTTTAGAAATACAATGTTATCAGTTTCAAACAAGTTATATATTTCCACTGCTAGAACTTATTATTCTAAACGTTCTTTTGTGTACACATGGTCTGTTTTATTGAATGGATTGAATGTAAATATTAGAAATGCGTGTAGTGTTGCTGCTTTTAAACGCAATACCGACAGGATTTCTTCTCAAAACTTTAGTTTGGTAGCTTTTTTATGATAAAACAACATACTTTTTAAATAAGTATTGTATTTGTGTTTAATATACATGTATTTTAATCTGCAAATGTCTTTCATGTAGCTTATGTGTATTTTTCTGTGATATCTGTAAATATATTGATGCAGGGCCATATTGTAAATTAGACATGTCTAAATATGTATCCCTGGATAAATAAAATATATTATTATTATGAAAACAGTGTTCATTGTCGAACATATCCGATGTATAATAACTTAAACATTATAACGGGCCTTCTGTGCGGTAATAGATATACCTTGTATGCTTATGTATTCTATAGTTGTACATGTTATTTCATCAAATCCAAACTCAAATTTCAGATGATTGTGGTGCTGGATATCATAAAAGTGGTGGAAGTTGCGTTCCATGTCCGTCTAATTGTGTGGGGAATAAATGTGACAGTCTTTCTGGAGCTTGTTCAGGTAAGACATAGTGTCTACGTGTGTAAGTTACACACACGAATATCACACGGATCGTTTTGCTTTGGTCGAATCTTGCATGAACTCTAGAGCTGGGTGCTGAAACATATGATACACATTGCTGATACTATGATAAGTTCTGTTGTCAACAATGACTGTCCTTCAGCTTCTATATGATTTCATGTCAGGTTCTAAGTAGCAGTGCTATAATACCTTTTCAATACAAGCAACGTGCCTCTTTACCATATCAATACTTTTACTAAGATACACAGTATTTGTTATACAATGTTATTCCACCTGACAAATAAAATACTCATTGTAACTTTTTAGATCAGTTTTGAAAAAGACGTATACTTTTGTTTAGAAATGTTATATCCGTGATCAGAATATCACGTGATACAAGGTTGTGTTACGGAAGGTTTCCACATTTTGTTTTATTATAATGATGTACAATGGATTTTTACTGTCAAAAGTGCCGTCGATAATCCTAATGACATGCGAATTAATTTTAACAGCATTTTCTTAAAACAGCAAACGTTCCAGAGTACTACGTTTTGTTTGACATTATATATGACATGCTGTTGATATACATTTTGATGACGTGCTTTTTATTTACACGAAATGTTAATAAAAATACCATGCGGCTAACCTTCGTTCGTTTTAATTATTAGCAGGATAAACTGACATTATTTATTTTTCTAAAAATGCAAAAAAGTTATTACCTTTCCGTTTATATCACACTCAGTGTGATAAACGTTTCAAAGATATAACTCAAAAATGAATTAATTTTTATTTTCCTACGTGACGTAAAGAATTCGATGATGTACAAAATATTACGCATGTCCCTATGGACCTATTGTAATGAAATAATTCGTATCAAATGTTGGTAGGCTTCCTTTTTTATATCGAAAATATTTTGGTAATATACTACTTCAAGAGTGAATTATAAAGTCGTTAATCATACCAAGTGACATAATAGATCTTTATCAATTAGGCTGAAAACATGTGTATTGTGTTAACATTACTTCTGACTCAGTCGAACAGTTAGTCGTTATTCGTTGGATTCTGCGCTCATGGCATCTCATTAATTCCCTTATGCATGATAATAGCATGGCTTCAACCTGCGCCTGATAAGATAAGTAGCAGTCGGTAAAATGCGTCGCAAGCTTATAATTGGCATAAAAAAGTCATTGCAACTTAATACATTTTTAAACCAATACACTTATCATATTTATGAAAGTGTTTTCTTTCGGAAAATAATGGAATTCTTTACACATATTAACCTGATAATACTGTAAAAATGAAAGTTTTCGCGGTGTTGCAGTGTTGGAATTTTTTTGCGCATCGAGCAAATAAGCACAAAAATATCAACAAACGGATATTTATTTGCAGATTATATAAATTTGCAATAAAATATTTGATGATAAAAAAATATTTCATGTTCATTTTCAATTTCAACACACCCAAACGATAACAATTGGTTTCCGGATAAATATATTGCACAGTCGGATTTCAGGAATTGTAGAATGGATGACATGAAAAAGATGTGAAAGTGAATCTTTCACTCGAAATACAGTGATTTATGTCATATCTTAAACATGTTTAAGTTGTTTTCGGTAAGTAGTATTTTAACATGTTTAAGATATGACATAACTTACTGTATTTTGAGTGAAAGATTCACTTTCACATCTTTTTCAAGACAACATTATCTTTAAATTAACATTTCTAATAAATGCGATGTCTGATTGAATCACTGTTCATGTTAATCGGGGAAGCATTTCAGTGAAACATTTGTATGTCATTGTTGCTTGGGATAACATGCCTTTCAAACTTAACACCGAAACAATGGTGACAAACACAGATGCATCTTATGAATAACGTTTCATTTTTCATTCGTAATTGTACTTTAATTGAACGACAGATGTCGTGTAAGGTGGTGACATGTTTAACGAAGTTTCATAATTTTTACAGACGGCTGCAATGCGGGATTTACAGGCATGTGGTGCAGATGTCCAGTAAATTGTAAGGACACAAGCTGTCCTACTGGCCAGTGTACAGGTAACTCGTTATGTCTTTGTACGACAAATGATAGGATAAGATTTCCAATCTTTATCATTCGTTATGATGAACAGATTACAGGATAAATTTCAGAAATGTGAATTACAAAACAAAAGCTTTTTGATTTTTAAGTTCTATGGTTGCAATATTCAGTCTAGCTAGTTGTAACAGTGGAAGGATCGTAATTTCCCGATATGCCGTATGCGCAACATGTGCGCACGGTTTGGAAACGACGTGTGCGTAGTGGGCGCACCATCTGATAACAATAAAAACCTAGGTTAAGATGGCTGGGTATCAGCACCTGGGTGTTCAGTAGACACACGATGTGCGATAGCAGTTGTGGTTGAAATCAATTTGAAAAACATTTCCTTATTTACCCTGTATAATCATGATTTTAAAGTGTGTTTTCATAATTTATTTGAATCAATAAAACCTATATCATCATCATCATCATCATCATCATCATCATCATTTAAGAGTGTGCTACCATAGTTTCATATTCACCTATAAGCTTATTAATCTACACTATTTTAACGATCTAAATCAACAATTCTACAAAACACAGGTCACATACACGTTTACAGATAAACCTAGCCGCCTTGTATCTGATCAGTTTCTTGCCAAAGTGTGAAAATGCCAGGTGTCACAAACGGACATTTTCGTTAAGTTTCCTTTTTTCTTTTTCAAGCGTAGGATCTAGCATTTTTAAATTAAAAACAAAAAAATACTGTAACAAAAACTCAAACGGAAAGGCGAAATCAATATTTGAAAAAAATAACAATTTATTTAATTACTAATTCCGGAATAAGTAAAAAAATCAAGGCGTTAATACTGGGGCATACATGCAGAGGTCTAAATATACCGATAATGCAAACTGATTTGCATTCCAATTTAAGTTATTAAAACTGAACGCCATATAGTTCTGCAAATTATGAACCGAATTCAGTTATCTTTTATCTTTAAACCTTTTTACACCAATGACGCAACAAGTGTTTTCAACCTATGACATCACTCTTGCTGGCCTGAATGGAAGTGTATAGGAGACATTTTGGGGAAGGACTCCGGGTTACTCCGAGAAAACGCACGTGATCGGGCAGGTGACCAAATTCTTTTTCACGTCTGATTAGGGAGTTGACCCCAAACCATATTAGTGAAAAGCTAGAACGCTTTCCTCTGTGCCACTTGATAACTATTTTATCTTGCTGGAATGTATCATCAGAATTTAAATTACTTTATTCATCCTCGATAATCCGGGGGTTACGTTCACTTTCAAAAATGAGCAAAATTGAAGGCACGTGGTTCGATAATTTATCGCTAAAATGGTATCAGCTAAAATTCACATGACCAATCGGTAGGCTGAAACATGTCCTTTGAAGATTATGGTAGAGCGACACCGGACTTCAAATACAGTTAATGTTATCGCTATGCGACCACGATAGTCTTTTGGTGTACATCAAAGGAACAAACTAGTCTTTTTATCTTATCCACAAGGTAGCATACGCTGAGCATCTGCTATAAAGATACATTTTTTAGGAGGCACGGTAGTCTATTGGTAGAACGCTGGGCTCGTGACCGAAGGGTTGCTGGTTCGAGTCACGGCACGGCACTGTGTTGTATCTTTGTGCAAGATACTGTACTCCGCTTGTTAGAGTCTACTCAGTTGTAAATGAGTACGTGGTAGGGCAGTGCTAGCATTGTAGAATTCTAGCTGTGACGTCGAAATGGCAGCACCGGCTGTATGCTCCCCAGGGAGTTGATAAAGATAGTGGCTCGTTGCAAAAGCACTATAACCACGGATAATGATTTGTGAACCGCTTTGAGACGACCTATGAACTAGGTTCTGATGAAGCGGTGTATACAAACCTGAAATTATTGTTATTATCATTGATATTTTTGACTCAAAATTTTATGATTAATAATACTTTGCTACCCCCAGCCACCTGGACACTTATCTTAGGTAATATATTAAGTAAGGATGGATTGAAAGGTACATTTCGGCCTAGTCAGGTTTCCGACTCGAGTAGTTACGCTCGGAGTAACCGGTGTACATCTCACGGAAGTTCATATGTATCTTCCGTATGGAAACTGTGTGACATATAGGAATATTGCACTTATATTCAACTATATGATGATACAACAACATCAAGTTGAACAGCAATCGTTACTCCGTTTTTATCCATTTCAACTTTAATTATTTACTTATAATAGTAATAAATGCAAAAAAGTGCGCATTGTTGCATTACGAAAGATGTACATGTATTTTCAGTGCTTTATAAATTGATTTGATTTTCTTTAATCAAAAAGTGACATCGGATTCTATGGGAGTTTTTGTAATCAGCCTTGCCCTGTCACCTGCAAATACAACACTTGTAACAAAGTCAACGGTCATCTCATAAATTAGAAAACTTTCCCTCCATCAAATTATATTACCTTATTACCAATGAGTACGCTATCAACTCTGAAGTGTACAACTGATATAGTTTTTACTTTATGTGTAAGTCAAGTTTTGATATGATAATCATCAAAGCCACCTTACAATAGAAACGGTGACCACATAATTTACATGTAACGTGCACGAGGCAAGTCTATAGGTATACTTAAGTTTAATCAATTGATTGTTAAGATATGTTATTGTACATAAATATATACAACATTGCATATGCTATTCTATGATTTTCAGTGTGAATTATGACGTTTGCCACACTTCTAATTTGTAACACTCTTTCTGATTAGATATCTTGCCGGGGTCCATATTTCTGTAGACTCTTCTCTGCTTGGGTCTATAAATGCACGTGCAAGGGGAGATAACTCAAACTAGAATTTCTCTTCATACATGTAACAACAAAGATAGCATCCGACACACAGATACCATTCCCAAATCCAACACAGGAGTGCATCAAAAAACTTAATAGAACTCTTTTAATTTCATATGGAACTTTAAGTGTGAAAATATTAAAAGAAATATAGTCATTGCTAGTATTAAGGAAGGAGGCCTTAATAAGACACATATTACATCCTTACCATGTTTTTACATAATAGCTTGATACGATTTACCCTACCAGGTGCAACACAATTTGTGAAGAGTAAAAACAATCCTTGTCTATTTTGGCTAATCAATGTATCTAATTAGTACAACCCCATTTATGTTCATTGATAAATACTTCATACTACCTGTATTCACATATTTGACACCCACAAAAACCTGCCAAATGTCCCCCAATCACTCCTTTCATTGAGTTCCGCTTGTCATTTGAAATAATAGATATGTACACACACACAACACTCTACATTAATTTGATTCCTCTCAGACACAGCATTTATCAAATACCATAATCTGAACATGAATTGATATTCAAACGTTTCCTCCAACACCATTTCCCAAGCCCCCAGTTTGGAGCCTATAAGAAACATCCCCGTCAAACCTAGAACACAAAGAGGTCAGATGGAACCCCGCCATATGTCAGACCGGATTTACCTTCACATTCTTTGAGCCGATTCCACAATAATTGTTTTGATTTTAAAGTATTGGTTGTTAAAAACGTAACACATGTTTGTGGTCCAACAAAGTTAATTAGAATGCATAATAAGTAATAAACACATAGTAAATTAGGAATTTAACACCTTTTTGATGTTTAAGCTCACTTGTCCGAAGGGCTAGTCAGCTTATGCCATGGCGCGGCGTCTGTCGTCCGTCCGTCCTGCGTTCGTCGTCCGACGTCCTGCCGTCCGTCGTCGTCCGTCAACTTTTCCTTTGACCGACTTCGTCTGAAGAATGGACAGGCAAATACTCATGACATGGGTGATAGCTTCGTTAGTAAGAGCCCGGCAAAGTTTCAAAACAAAAACGACCTTGACCTACTACCAAGGTCACAGGGGTCAAAAGTGTCAATCACCTCAAACAACTCCTTCTGAAAAATTGAAAGCTTTATAATCTTGATATTTGGCTGGTAGTTTTTCTAGTTAGAGCCCTAATTACTATATTTGGCTGGTAGCTTCCAGGGATGAAGCCTAACACAGTTTGCAAACGAAAATTACCCTGACCCACTTTCGAGGTCACAGGGGTCATATATAACAAACGTATCAAATGATTTCTTCTGAATAATCGAAATGCATAGAATCATATAATTTGGCTAATTGCTTCTTGGGATTGAACCCGGCAATGTTTGCAAATGAAAATGACATCAACCTACTTTAAAGGTCACACGGGACGAATATGTCATACACTTCAAATTATTTCTTCTGAATAATCTAAAGGCATATAATTATAATATTTGGCTGGTAACTGTCACAGATAGAGCCCGACAGATTTGCTATTGAAAATCACTCCAACCTGCTTTCAGGGTCACAGGGGCCAAATATAGCAAAAACTGCAAACAACTTCTTTTGAAGAAGTAAAAGGCATAGATGCGCGGTATTTAACAATCAGCTTCCTTAAAGGGAGCCCAACAAAGTTTGCGAATGATTCAATGTTGTAGAAACCATGCCCCTATCCAAATGGGGACTAGAGATTTGGACCCGATAAGATAAGGGTGTTACTGAGAGACAGAGATAATATTTGGATATATTTGTAGTACAGCATAAATGTATTTAATATTTTACTATGACTGCTTAGCTATCCAGGTGAGCGATGCAGGCCCTCTGTGCCTCTTGTTCACAAATTAGGTTGATAAACTGTACCAAAGCAGGTGCAACCCGATTCGTGACAACTGAAAAAAACATCATTTGTTTGGCTTATTAGCGTATATAGGGCTTGAGAACGCATTTTTGCAATATTTGGGTCTGAAAATTCATTTTTTTATTACAAATATATTCTTTGGAAACCTGTGCCCTTGTAAACCACATTTTTAACTTTTGAACTTGGAATAACGTCTTTAATTTTTCAAAGCCGTCTAAAGCCATTAGTACAGTTTTAATGTTCATTGCATTTTCTATAAATTTGCCAAATGTCAAGCATCAGAAGTAACTAGAATTTACACAATTAACATTTTGAAAATAAACCACCATGCAAACAATTATGACTTTAGCGGAACTTTCAGTCTAAGATTTCATTAACTGCTAATTTTACAAATTATATTTAATGACTGACAATTACAATACACATTCCAAGAATGTTACCAGCATATTATATTCTGGGATGCGTGTCAAACTTCTACATAAACGACTAATTGACAACGCTTTACATATACAACTAGCACGCGCCAAACGTCGTTTACGGGCTACCGTAGATTTTTCACCTGCGCGCACCCACACTAGTACATAAAAACACAATAACCACTCGGGGTTTCCATACAAATTCTACCCGAACAAAACTACGGTTACTAAGTGTAATTTACTTGATTATAACAACGAAATTATTTGTGCATTCTCTTACAATGGTTATACAATATATGTTCCTCATTATTTATTATCAATTACAACGCTACGTGCATATAAACATAAACACCTGCCTTCGATAACAAAAATAGTCACGCATAAATGGACCGCATCGATAGATAGATGGCTTGAACGGTAATATGGTCACAAGAAATATGGCATAAGCAACCATTACAACACATTAAAGGGATAGAAAGACTACTTACCCCAGTCTGCTTTCTGGGCTCTCTACATGGTTTAAATCCTGGTGGAAATGGGTATAAACCTACCCGACAAGTGGACAATAACAATTCCACGTTCGTTCTCACCTGAACGCTAAATCTCCCACACACTTGCTTACTAACATACACACCACGTGACATAATTACACACAGTAATATAATAGGGAAAAATATAAACATATATGCGAACGTGACAACTTCGTCACTTAACTAGCATTCTGGTATGCCTTTAAACATTTGAGACAGACATTTCAAGAGGTTATTAGGTATAATGTAAACTTTGGTAAGTCTTGCTGAATTCCCATATAGACCGACACAAATGTATCAGTGATTTGGTTGATAGGCAGACTGCTACTATTATGATGATGGCTTTTCAAGTAAACAGTCATCCAATCAACTCAGTAGGTTACCATAAAACGATTTATATGGTATCTGGCGTCTTCCCGTGGCATATCATACGAGCTAGATGAATATATTATATATTCGAAATATTATATTCTTCTTTACTTCGTATATCTAGTAAATATTTAAAGGCGTAATTTATTTAAATGCTGTAAAATTAAAATTGAAATGTTATTTTTTTAATTTTTATTGGTGACTTATAGGTCAAATCAAAATCATTAAAATATCTGTAAAATTCCTGAAACGAACTTTCAGATGGTAATGCTAAATCAACACTGGTTTGTGGTGTAGGAATATCTTTGTTTATTGCCCTGTGTTAAATATTGACTTTAACCAAAGACGTATCCATGTCTTTATCTTTTTGAGCCACTGTTTGGTATCAATCTTATAGACAAAATAAATACTTTTCAAAAGTGGAATTATCATTTTAATAAGTTATCTTTAAAATACCTTATTAATAGCCTGGTGTACATCATATGGTGTTGTATATGTTTGTATGCTGTTCATAGTACGATTTGTCTGACATATTTACGATCGTAATAATGGAACGTTATTTAAACCAGTAGTATCAATTGCACATAGAATCACGAGCCCGTGTGACTTAGTAAACAATATTTAAAGAATGCCGAAAGCGTTATAGTCAACTATATATTTTCATTTCTCAACACGTTCCATTGGACGTCATATTCGAATCATAGATTATCAAGCAACTTGCTATTCGCTGCTGGAGTCGTTATAATTATTTTTACTCTGAGTTGTACAGACTTAATAAATAGTTTGGCCTTCATCTATAACATGTTGTCAATAACATTATTTTCAGACTGTAACGATGGATACTACGGACCAGCTTGTACACCTTGTCCTAGTGGCTGTAGCCCTGACACTTGTGACAAAACGTCAGGACATTGTGTTCGTAAGTAGTATTCATGGTTAATGATGTTAAAAAAAGGAAACGAAGGGGTTCAGACATTCAAGTTGACATTTGAATCCAGTCAAATTGCATAGCTTGGCGAAATAATCTTTTTTTGTTTTTAAATTTGTTTATAAAAAAATACCTGTTTAAATGAAAACTTTAGTAAGTAATTCTGAAAACGCAAAATGTAAATCAGTACTCTATTATCATGATCAATTGTTTGACTGGAATTTCCCGCCTTTTGTTCATCTAAATCTTTGTGACTATCGATCGACAGATCTTTTATTCTTATGCTAAAATGCAAGCCGATGTTTTGTTATGGACATCGCCCATTTGTCAGAGACCATTGTCTGATGGGTAAATTGAGCTTTCGATATGGCGTGATATCCTGGTATGCACTGGAAACATCAAATATTAGTAGCAAATGAGCGATGCTTGCATAACGGACCTCTTATTAAGGCAAGTTCAAAGGATAATTTGATAAGATAGTTTTTCATTACTTTTTTTGAATTTTAGTGTTCATATATTTTTAATTCCTTCTTTTCAGAATGTGATGCTGGTTTCCATGGCAGTTTTTGTCGCCAACCTTGCTATGTTAACTGTAAAAACAATGTTTGTAACCAGGACAACGGGCAGTGCACAGGTTAGACAAACTACGCTTTTTCAAGAATCGATGCTTTGTTATGTGTTAGCAGAAATGGGATTGTTCATAATGTTCAAACTTTACAAATGCATTTGACATTGAATATTAATAGATTCTTTTTAATTCATGAATTAAGGGTCTAACGCACCTACTCTTCGGTTTTACAGTACTTTATACCTATTAAGATATCAAGGTTTTGGCCACTAGCATCACCGATGATTCCTGAAGGAACGAAACAGCTTGATGATGCTGTGTAATTATGTCTCCCCTTGAATGGAGGGAAACATATTGTGTCAGTTCTGGTTTTTCCTCTTCTTTGGTTTTTTCTGGTTCTTCTAATCGCAACTCGTTCGGGCCATCAATTTTAAACCGTTAATGATTTCTTGATGAAGCTAAATGGATGCATGAATTACCTACAGAATGTGTGCAATGCACTGGAATTAGGTCACTGTGACCTTCACTTCAAGATCAAGGTCAAATAGGAGCAAAACTTTCAGTATTTTTTTGTCCAGACCGTACATATTAAACCGCTAAATATATCTTAATTATACTTGGAAGTATACCTGCATCACCAACAAAAGGGGTGCAGTGCACTAGAAATAGATATAGTGTTCCACAGAGTTATGGCCTTTTCTTTATTGGTAATACCGAAGTTTGTCCGGAGCAAACGTTCCTGTTACTACGTTGACCAAACTTACCATATTTATGTATTTTGGGAAGGTGGAATCTTTCGTACTGAAATCGGGTATTGTGCCCCACTACATACAGAGTCATTGCCTTTTGTTTATTTGTATACCGATGTTTTTCACGTCATCATAGCTGCCGACACTTTACCAAAATTGTTAAGAAAATTTAACATGAACCAGAATAATTTAAAAGTTTAATGGTTTAGATTTCACACACCTTAATCTTGATGTGACTTTTCTATTCTTCCAAATATGCATATTTGCTATTTAGGGGAGACATATGTTTTTGTTCACAGAAACAAATTTCTAGATAATTTTTGGCATTTTGTATCGATTACTCAATCACCTTTGTATATATTACCCTCATCTTATATACTTTATAAAATATATCATCATCGCATTCTTATGGCCATGTGATTTGACAAGTAGGATTCTGGTAGGATGGCTTATCATTTATCAAGTTTATTCAAATAAATACGCTAGTTTTTTAAGATAACATCTATAAGATTAGTTCAGACAATAACACAATCTAATTTTTGATAACTAAAGGGCTAAGGATCATGATAAATTGACGTTTTTTATGATGGGAGACGGACACCAAGAATGGTTACATTGTAATGATTAAGAAATTCAAAATATATATTTGATTATCAAATTAGATACACTAATTAGCCAAAATATATAAAGATTTTTTTCTCTCACTTTTCACGAATTGGGTTGCGCTTGCTAGGGCAAATCATATCAACCCAATATGTGAAAACATGTAAAAATGTTTTAAATTCCTTAGTTACTATCTTTTATTTACTTATTATTTAAAGAAGTTATAATTTGAACAATTCCCACTTATTAGATACATTGATTAGCCAAAATAGACAAGGATTGTTTTTACTCTTCACGAATTGTGTTGCACCTGGTAGGGTAAATCGTATCAACCTAATATGTAAAAACATGGTAAGGATGTAATATGTGTCTTATTAAGGCCTCCTTCCTTAATACTAGCAATGACTATATCTCTTTTAATACTTTCACACTAAAAAGTTCCATATGAAATTAAAAGAGTTCTATTAAGTTTTTTGATGAACTCATGTGTTGGATTTGGGAGACTATTAAATAGGTGAAAAAACATTGGTATTTCAAGTGTAATACGGCCAACCAAAGGGAGGTCTTTATACTTCCACTTTCTTAAAAAAAAGTTGAAGGACCCCAATGCCTTATCTATAGAATTCCATTCAATCGGATCTATGGCCTTTTCGAAACATAACAAATAGTCCAGATTTCTTTTTTCAAACATAAACATTACATCATACAAAAACGTTGTGTTATCATCTGTAAACTTACCTTTTAAAAACCTGTCTGTGTCACACTTATTATACTAAGGAGGGTTTTCTTTAATCCCATTTCTATTGCATCCGACGCTATTTCATAGTCTACATTCAAATGTGACATTGAACATTTGCATAATTTATTGATATGACCAAAAATGATCAAAAATTCACCTGACCCTGGACTTTTGCCTTAGCTAAATCATTAACTAGTAAAACGCTCTCCGTTTTTTTCTTTTTTTCTTTTTGCTGAAGTTTTACTTGTTGCTGGAAAAACTATTATTATATAAATTCATTATTAAGAGTTATTAATAGTGTTGGAATCTGTAAGTCAACTAGTTACCATGTTTTGAAAAAATAAAATTCTGCTGCAAGTATTTCTTCCTAGTTATCTAATACATCCCTATCGACTGTGATTAGTTGTGTTATAGAATTATGAAAAATATGTCTCTTTTCCAAATCAACAAAACATTTTGTCGCTTTTTTCCTATTTTACTACAAATTCGCCGTTGAACTTTGCATTAATCATTCTATCCTATTTTTACGGATTTTTTCTAGAATTTTACTCTCAAATTGTCTATAGATACCATAATTAGGTTTTAAGTTCAATACTTTTTCTAATGTTAATATTTTAGTCTCTAAACTTTCTCTAGTATCCTATTTTGTTTTGCTTGTGCTATTGAATATGTTATAGTGATGGATCTTATTTTCATTTTCAAAATCGAACAATTGTTCGTTTATTCTTAATACTTTATCTTTCATGTTTTCCTGATCAACGCCTACGTAATACTCATCTTTTGTCTCTGTAATGGAGCTTTTGACCCTTTGCATTTATACAATGTCCCCCTGAAGTGCTGTGTTGTGTTTCAAGTATCCTTCCCCCTTTCAGTGATTTTATAATTAACTTTTAAACCATTGCCAGAGTGGTTTGTTGTATATCGCGGTATAATCTTTGAGTCTTTAGTTCGAAATAAGATGTTTTCTGAGACCAAAAAATAATCTAATCTACTCTGTTGTATAGTTATTTTTTCGTCTCCATGTTACATTTCTCAATTCAGGATCAAACTGTCTCAATGAATCAACAAGTTCACTAATATCTATTATATCTCTATCTTTTCCTGAGCTCTTTGATCATAATCAAGTCTTATGTTATGTGTGTCCATATATTTGTCTTATACTGCATTCCAGTCACCACATAACATTAAAGTAGAATTATCGAATACTTTCAAAGTATTAAGTATATTTATTAAAAAGTCTGGGTAATCCTGGTTTGATCCCTATATACTAGCTAGAGTTAGGCAATTGTTATTAATTGTAACATCCATAATGATAAATTTCACTGAATTATCAATTATACTATCATGTAGTGTACATTCAAACGTATTTCTCAGAAACATTGCCACACCCGCTGGTCTTGAATTAAAGTTGCTAAATATTCATTTATATCCCATTTCCCTTTCCAAATTTTTCTTTACTGTTATATCACAGTGTGTTTCTTGAAAACAAACAATATCTGCCTGTTTCTGCTTGACCCAATGAAAAACATATTTACGTTTAGTTTTATCAGAGTACAACCCCCTTATGTTCATTGATAAATACTTCATACTACCTGTATTCACATAGTTGACACCCACAAAAACCTGCCAAACGTCCCCCGATCACTCCATTCATTGATTTCCGCTTGTCATTGGAAATAATAGATATGTACACACACACAACACTGTAGATTAATTTGATTCCTCTCAGACACTGCATTTATCAAATACCATAATATGAACATGAATTGATATTCAAACGTTTCCTCCAACACCATTTACCAAGCCCCCAGTTTGGAGCCTTTAAGAAACATCCCCGTCAAATCTAGAACACAAAGAGGTCAGATGGAACCCCGCCATATGTCAGACCGGATTTACCTTCACATTCTTTGAGCGGATTCCACAATAATTGTTTTGATTTTAAAGTATTAGTTGTTAAAAAGTTACACATGTTTGTGGTCCAACAAAGTTAATTAGAATGCATAATAAGTAATAAACACATAGTAAATTAGGAAATTAACACTTTTTTGATGTTTAAGCTCACCTGTCCGAAGGGCTAGTGAGCTTATGCCATGGCGCGGCGTCCGTCGTCCGTCCGTCCTGCGTCCGTCAACTTTTCCTTTGACCGACTTCGTCTGAAGAATGGACAGTCAAATACTCATGACATGGGTGATAGATTCGTTAGTAAGAGCCCGGCAAAGTTTGAAAACAAAAACGACCTTGACCTACTATCAAGGTCGCAGGGGTCAAAAGTGTCAACAACTCCTTCTGAAAAATTGAAAGCTTTATAATCTATTTAATATTTGGCTGGTAGTTTTTCTAGTTAGAGCCCGACTAAGTTTGAGAAAGAAAAAAAAGCTTGAACTATACTATCAAGGTCACAGGGAACAAATATTTCAAACAACATAAACCTCTTCTCCTGAAGAACTGAAAGGTATGTAATTACTATATTTGGCTGGTAGCTTCCAGGGATGAAGCCTAACACAGTTTGCAAACGAAAATTATCCTGACCCACTTTCGAGGTCACAGGGGTCATATATGACAAACTTATCAAATGACTTCTTCTGAATAATCGAAATGCATAGAATCATATAATTTGGCTAATTGTTTCTTGGGATTGGACCCTGCAATGTTTGCAAATGAAAATGAAATCAACCTACTTTAAAGGTCACACGGGCCGAATATGTCATACACTTCAAATTATTTCTTCTGAATAATCTAAAGGCATATAATTATAATATTTGGCTGGTAACTGTCACAGATAGAGCCCGACAAAATTTGCTATTGAAAATTACTCCAACCTGCTTTCAAGGTCACAGGGGTCAAATATAGCAAAAACTGCAAACAACTTCTTTTGAAGAAGTAAAAGGCATAGATGCGCGGTATTTAACAATCAGCTTCTTTAAAGGGAGCCCAACAAAGTTTGCGAATGATTCAATGTTGTAGAAACCATGCCCCTATCCAAATGGGGACCGGAGATTGGGACCCGATAAGGTAAGGGTGTTACTGAGAGACAGAGATAATATTTGGATATATTTGTATTACAGCATAAATGTATTTAATATTTTACTATGACTGCTTAACTATCCAGGTGAGCGATTCAGCCCTCTGTGCCTCTTGTTCACAAATTAGGTTGATAAACTGTACCCAAGCAGGTGCAACCCGATTCGTGACAACTGAAAAAAACATCTTTTTTTTGGCTTATTAGTGTATATTATCAGTGGGAATGGTTCACATTAAAGCTTCTTTGAATAATAAGTAGTTGACAGATAATAACTAAGAAATTAAAATATTTTTTCATGTTTTCACATATTGGTATGATATGATTTGCCCTAGCAGGTGCAACCCAATTT
The DNA here is from genome assembly GCF_002113885.1 of Mizuhopecten yessoensis. Lineage (NCBI taxonomy): Eukaryota > Metazoa > Mollusca > Bivalvia > Pectinida > Pectinidae > Mizuhopecten > Mizuhopecten yessoensis. Next base: position 835,809 of record NW_018407525.1, read on the forward strand.
GTGAAAAGTGAAAATCAAATCTTTGTCTATTTTGGCTAATTAGTGTATCTTATTAGTGAGAATTGTTCACATAATAGTTTCTTTGAATAGTAGATAATTAACACATAGTAACTAAGGAATTCACAACATTTCTTTTTTATGTTTTCACATATTGGGTTGATATGATTTGTCCTATCATATGCAACCGAATTCGTGATAAGTGAGAAAAAAAATCTTAATATTTTTGTGGCTAATTAGCGTATCTATATATTGGGAATTGTACACATAATAGCTTCTTTAAATAATAGATAATCAAATGATAGTAAAAACGAAATTGATAGTTTCTTTGAATAAGTATTAATGAACAGATCGTAACTAAGGAATTTAAACCATATTTTCATGTTAATACATATTGGGTTTATATGATTTGCCCAAGCAGGTGCAACCAAATTCGTGAAAAGTGAAAAATTATCTTGATATTTTTGTGGCTAATCAGCGAATAGTGAAAACAAAATCATAGTTGGTACGTATTTAATGTTCTGACGACAAAATCAATCCATTCCTTATTGCAGATATTTAAAAGACCAGGGCACTTGGTAAAAATAGATATGATTATGTTTGAGGTACAATTTTCCTTCCTTGTTTTCAAGACAAAATGTGTTTGTTTCTGCTGCCTGGTAAAGATTTAAAAGTTTGGAGTGTAACAAGTTTTTGATTTCTATGAGACAAGATTCCCCCGTCGACGTCGAAATAATTCCATCAGGACTAGCTGCCAAAATTGTGTGGATTGGGTGGATGACGAGACCACTAGGTTGAACATGAACATTGACATTTTCTTCAGCATTCTTCAGCTTATATTCTTCTATCGTTGTATTTTCCTGCGAAATTCAATTCTTGCATGACTATTTTCATGGAAGGATGAATAGTGCAAGTTTCTAATCATTTTTCCGACAGGTAATGCTGGGTTACTTTTCACAATTGAGCCGAAATTTGATGCCGTAATTCTTTTTTTTTTTCGTTTGGATTGCCAAAGACCAGATTGAGATTGTGTTACAGTAGAATTTCTAATGTTTGTACACTGTTTCGTTGAGATGTTTATATGCTATGTCAAATAAAGTGATTTCCCTTTTTCCACTTCTTCCGTTGAAACATCGTTAGATACATGTTTGCGTTATTGTATTAAAGTCTTACCACTATCAACACACTATTTCTTACCTGTAAATATATATGGTTATCAAGGAAACGTTAAATTTTCACACTGTTTACTTCGCCGTGATCAAAGATCAACCATTATTCTCCATACCGGAAGTGATGAACCTGAAATAGACCGCATTTTTGCATTGCAGTTATAGTTTTAGATGTATCATTTTCTATATATATTAAGTGACTTTTCATCATATTTTGACTGCTTTAACCTTAAATGATTACATTTCAAGTGTTTTGAATGCAATTTCTGTACTTTGACAAAATTACGAAACTGCGTAGTGATACATATCTACTTTCCATTTCGATAAGTGGAGGGCTCCTCGGAATAATTGGCGAAATAACATTGAAAATGGTCCTTGTGTATGATAAGATTACTAGAGCAATATTCCGTAATAGGTAAGTTTTCATTTGATCCACAATAATCAACGATCAAGCCTCACAGAATTATAAAATAACAAAAATTAGATGTTCACCAATATTTAAAATGGCGGCGTCCATGGCACTTGAAAGAGCATAATAATAACCCATCTCTCACAATATGACCAATCAGCAGTAAGTTTTAATGCTAGCTTGCACTGCATACAGGGCTTGAGAACGCATTTTTGCAATATTTGGGTCTGAAAATTCATTTTTTATTACAACTATATTCTTTGGAAACCTGTGCCCTTGCAAACCACATTTTGAACTTTTGAACTCGGAATAACGTCTTTATTTTTTCAAAGCCGTCTAAAGCCATTAGTACAGTTTTAATGTTCATTGCATTTTCTATAAATTTGCCAAATGTCAAGCATCAGAAGTAACTAGAATTTACACAATTAACATTTTTGAAAATAAACCACCATGCAAACAATTATGACTTTAGCGGAACTTTCAGTCTAAGATTTCATTAACTGCTAATTTTACAAATTATATTTAATGACTGACAATTACAATACACATTCCAAGAATGTTACCAGCATATTATATTCTGAGATGCGTGTCAAACTTCTACATAAACGACTAATTGACAACGCTTTACATATACAACTAGCACGCGCCAAACGTCGTTTACGGGCTACCGTAGATTTTTCACCTGCGCGCACCCACACTAGTACATAAAAACACAATAACCACTCGGGGTTTCCATACAAATTCTACCCGAACAAAACTACGGTTACTAAGTGTAATTTACTTGATTATAACAACGAAATTATTTGTGCATTCTCTTACAATGGTTATACAATATATATTCCTCATTATTTATTATTAATTACAACGCTACGTGCATATAAACACCTGCCTTCGATAACAAAAATAGTCACGCATTAATGGACCGCATCGATAGATAGATGGCTTGAACGGTAATATGGTCACAAGAAATATGGCATAAGCAACCATTACAACAAATTAAAGAAGATAGAAAGACTACTTACCCCAGTCTGCTTTCTGGGCTCTCTACATGGTTTAAATCCTGGTGGAAATGGGTATAAAACTACCCGACAAGTGGACAATAACAATTCCACGTTCGTTCTCACATGAACGCTAAATCTCCCACACACTTGCTTACTCACATACACACCACGTGACATAATAACACACAGTAATATAATAGGGAAAAATATAAACATATATGCGAACGTAACAACTTCGTCACTTAACTAGCATTCTGGTACGCCTTTAAACATTTGAGACAGACATTCCAAGAGGTTATTAGGTATAATGTAAACTTTGGTAAGTCTTGCTGAATTACCATATGGACCGACACAAATGTATCAGTGATTTGGTTGATAGGCACACTGCTACTATTATGATGATAGCTTTTCAAGTAAACAGTCATCCAATCAACTCAGTAGGTTACCATAAAACGATTTATATGGTATCTGGCGTCTTCCCGTGGCATATCATACGAGCTAGATGAATATATTATATATTCGAAATATTATATTCTTCTTTATTCGTATATCTAGTAAATATTTAAAGGCGTAATTTATTTAAATGCTGTAAAATTAAAATTGAAATGTTTTTTTTTTTTTATTTGTGACTTATAGGTCAAATCAAAATCATTAAAATATCTGTAAAATTCCTAAAACAAACTTTCAGATGGTAATACTAAATCAACACTGGTTTGTGGTGTAGGAATATCTTTGTTTATTGCCCTGTGTTAAATATTGACTTTAACCAAAGACGTATCCATGCCTTTATCTTTTTGAGCCACTGTTTGGTATCAATCTTATAGACAAAATAAATACTTTTCAAAAGTGGAATTATCATTTTAATAAGTTATCTTTAAAATACCTTATTAATAGCCTGGTGTACATCATATGGTGTTGTATATGTTTGTATGCTGTTCATAGTACGATTTGTCTGACATGTTTACGACCGTTATATAAACCAGTAGTATCAATTGCACATAGAATCACGAGCCCGTGTGAACTTACTAAACAATATTTAAAGAATGCCGAAAGCGTTGTAGTCGACTATATATTTTCATTTCTCAACACGTTCCATTGGACGTCATATTCGAATCATAGATTATCAAGCAACTTGCTATTCGCTGCTGGAGTCGTTATAATTATTTTTATTTTGAGTTGTACAGACTTAATAAATATTTTGGCCTTCATCTATAACATGTTGTCAATAACATTATTTTCAGACTGTAACGATGGATACTACGGACCAGCTTGTACACCTTGTCCTAGTGGCTGTAGCACTGACACTTGTGACAAAACGTCAGGACATTGTGTTCGTAAGTAGTATTCATGGTTAATGATGTTAAAAAAAAAGGAAACGAAGGGGTTCAGACATTCAAGTTGACATTTGAATCCAGTCAAATTGCATAGCTTGGTAAAAAAAAAAAAAAAATGTTTTTAAATTTGTTTATAAAAAAATACCTGTTTAAATGAAAACGCAAAATGTAAATCAGTACTCTATTATCATGATCAATTGTTTGACTGGAATTTCCCGCCTTTTGTTCATCTAAATCTTTGTGATTATCGATCGGCAGATCTTTTATTCTTATGCTAAAATGCAAGCCGATGTTTTGTTATGGACATCGCCCATTTGTCAGAGACCCTTGTCTGATGGGTAAATTGAGCTTTTGATATGGCGTGATATCCTGGTATGCACTGAGAACATCAAATATTAGTAGCAAATGAGCGATGCTTGCATAACGGACCTCTTATTAAGGCAAGTTCAAAGGATAATTTGATAAGATAGTTATGATTATTTTTTTTGAATTTTAGTGTTCATATATTTTTAATTCCTTCTTTTCAGAATGTGATGCTGGTTTCCATGGCAGTTTTTGTCGCCAACCTTGCTATGTTAACTGTAAAAACAATGTTTGTAACCAGGACAACGGGCAGTGCACAGGTTAGACAAACTAAGCTTTTTCAAGAATCGATGCTCTGTTATGTGTTAGCAGAAATGGGATTGTTCATAATGTTCAAACTTTACAAATGCAGTTGACATTGAGCAGTAATACGTTCTTTTTAATTCATGAATTAAGGGTCTAACGCACCTACTCTTCGGTTTTACAGTACTTTATACCTATTAAGATATCAAGGTTTTGGCCACTAGCATCACCGATGATTCCTGAAGGAACGAAACAGCTCTATGATGCTGTGTAATTATGTCTCCCCTTGAATGAAGGGAAACATATTGTGTCAGTTCTGGTTTTTCTTCTTCTTTTGTTTTTTATGGTTCTTCTAATCGCAACTCGTTCGGGCCATCAATTTTAAACCGTTAATGATTTCTTGATGAAGCTAAAGGGATGCATGAATTACCTACATAATGTGTGCAATGCACTGGAATTAGGTCACTGTGACCTTCACTTCAAGGTCAAAGGTCAAATAGGAGCAAACTTACAGGTACCATATTTATGTATTTTGGGAAGGTGGAATCTTTCGTACTGAAATCGGGTCTTGTGCCCCACTACATACAGAGTCATTGCCTTTTGTTTATTTGTATACCGATGTTTTCCACGTCATCATAGCTGCCGACACTTTACCAAAATTGTCAAGAAAATTTAACATGAACCAGAATAATTTAAAAGTTTAATGGTTTAGATTTCACACACCTTAATCTTGATGTGACTTTTCTATTCTTCCAAATATGCATATTTGCTATTTAGGGGAGACATATGTTTTTGTTCACAGAAACAAATTTCTAGATAATTTTTGGCATTTTGTATCGATTACTCAATTTAAAGATGCAATCACCTTTGTATATATTACCCTCATCTTATATACTTTATAAAATATATCATCATCGCATTCTTATGGCCATGTGATTTGACAAGTAGGATGCTGGTAGGATGGCTTATCATTTATCAAGTTTATTCAAATAAATACGCTAGTTTTTTAAGATAACATCTATAAGATTAGTTCAGACAATAACACAATCTAATTTTTGATAACTAAAGGGCTAAGGATCATGATAAAATGACGTTTTTTATGATGGGAGACGGACACCAAAAATGGTTACCTTGTAATGATTAAGAAATTCAAAATATATATTTGATTATCAAATTAGATACACTAATTAGCCAAAACATATGAAGATTTTTTTCTCTCACTTTTCACGAATTGGGTTGCGCTTGCTAGGGCAAATCATATCAACCAAATATGTGAAAACATGTAAAAATGTTTTAAATTCCTTAGTTACTATCTGTTATTTACTTATTATTTAAAGAAGTTCTAATTTGAACAATTCCCACTTATTAGATACATTGATTAGCCAAAATAGACAAGGATTGTTTTTACACTTCACGAATTGTGTTGCACCTGGTAGGGTAAATCGTATCAACCTAATATGTAAAAAAACATGGTAAGGATGTAATATGTGTCTTATTAAGGCCTCCTTCCTTAATACTAGCAATGCCTGTCTCTCTTTTAATATTTTCACACTTAAAGTTCCATATGAAATTGAAAGAGTTTTATTAAGTTTGATGAACTCCTGTGTTGGACTTGGGAGACTATTAAATAGGTGAAAAAACATTGGTATTTCAAGTGTGATACGGCCAACCAAAGTGAGGTCTGTATACTTCCACTATCTTAAAAAAAGTAGAAGGACCCCAATGTCTTATCTATAAAATTCCATGCAATCGGATCTATGGCCTTTTCGAAACATAACAAATAGTCCAGATTTTTTTTTTCAAACATATACATTACGTCATACAAACATTTTGCGTTATTATCTGTAAACTTACCTTTTATAAAACCTGTCACACTTATTATACTAAGGAGGGTTTTCTTTAATACTATTTCTATTGCAGCCGAAGCTGTTTCATAGTCTACATTCAAAAGTGACATTGGTCTCCATTTTTAAAATAACGTTTATCTTTATTTTCTTTTTGAATACACGTAAATAAAACCTGATTCTGATATTCTGAAAGTTTCCCTGTTCTGTTTGCATAATTTATTGATATGACCAAAAATGACCCCAAGTCTTTCAAATTCACCTGACCCTTGACTTTAGCCATTTTTCATGGTTTGTAATGCCTTAGCTAAATCATTAACCCGTAAAACGCCCTCACACTTTCCTTTTTTTCTTTTTCCTGAAGTTTTACTTGATGCTGGAAGAACTATTATTATATAAATTCATTATTAAGAGTTATTAATAGAGTTGGAATCTGTAAGTCTACTAGTTACCATGTTTTGAAAAGATAAACTTCTGCTGCAAGTGTTTCTTCCTAGTTATCTAATATATCCCTATCGACTGTGATTAGTTCTGTTATAGAATTATTAAACAATGTTTCTTTTCCAAACCACCAAAACATTTTGTCGCTTTCATACCAATTCGACTTTGAACTTAGCATTAATCCTTCTATCCTATTTTTACGGATTTTTTTCAATATTTTTACTCTCAAATTGTCTATAGATGCCATAATTAGGATTTAAGTTCAATACTTTTTCTAATGTTGATATTTTAGTCCCTTAATCTTTCTCTAGTTTCCTATTTTGTTTTGCTTGTGTTATTGAATATGTGATAGTGATGGATCTTTTTTCATTTTCAAAATAGAACACTTGATCTTTATTCTAAATACTTTATCTTTCATGGAGATCACCCTCTACGTAATACTCATCTATTGTCTCTGTAATGCAGCTTTTGACCCTTTGTATATATGCAGTGTCCCCCTGAAGTGCTGTGTTGTGTTGTGTTACAAATATCCTTTCCCCTTTCAGTGATTTTAGAATTAACTAAACCATTGCCAGAGTGGTCTGTTTTATATCCCGGTATAATTTTTGAGTCTTTAGTTCGAAATAAGATGTCTTCTGAGACCAAAAAATAATCTAATCTACTCTGTTGTATAGTTATTTTTCGTCTCCATGTTACATTTCTCAATTAAGGATCAAACTGTCTCATTGAATCAACAAGTTTATTATTAACTATTAAATCTTTTTCTGTTCCTGAGCTCTTTGATTATAATCGAGTCTTATATTTTGTGTGTCCATATATTTGTCTTATACCGCATTCCAGTCACCACATAATGTTAAAGTAGAGTTATCGAATACTTTCAAAGTATTAAGTATATTTATATAAAAAGTCTGGGTAATCCTGGTTTGGTCCCTATATACTAGCTAGAGTTAGGCAATTGTTATTAATTGCAACATCCATAATGATAAATTTCACTGAATTGTCAATGATAATATCATGTATTGTACATTCAAACGTATTTCTCAGAAACATTGTCACACACGCTGATCTAGAATTAAAGTTGCTAAATATACATTTATATCCCCTTTCCCTTTCCATTTCTTTTTCTACTTTTATATCACAGTGTGTTTCTTGAAAACATATCATATCTGCCTGTTTCTGCTTGACCCAATGAAATACATATCTACTTTTAGTTTTATTAAAGTACAACCCCCTTATATTCATTGATAAATATTTCATACTACCTGTATTCACATATTTGACACCCACAGAAACCTGTCTAACGTCCCCATTCACTCCATTCATTGATTTCCGCTTGTCGTTTGAAATAATAGATATGTACACACACACAATACTGTTATTTGACATAACACTTAAATTAAGATACAAGAACATACACACAACACCATTCTTTAACATAACAATTAAAATGTTGATAATATGAACATTAAGTTCAAGAGTATGAATTTTAAGACACCACTTCGGGTTTTTGTTTTTTTTTGTTTTTTTTTAATTGTAAAGTACAATAATTCGATTCCTCTCAGACACTGCATTTATCAAATATCATTATCTGAACATGAAATGATATTCAAACGTTTCCTCCAACATCATTTCCCAAGCCCCCTGTTTGGAGCCTATAAGAAGCATCCCCGTCAAATCTAGAACACAAAGAGGTAAGAGAGAACCTCGCCATATGTCAGACCGGATATACCTTCACATTCTTTGAGCAGATTTCACGATGATTGTGTTCATTTTAAAGTATTGGTTGTTAAATGCGTTTCACATGTTTGTAGTCCAACAAAGTTAGATAGAATGCATACTAAGTAATAAACACATAGTAAATTAGGAATTAAATACCTTTGTGATGTTTAAGCTCACCTGCCTGAAGGACTAGTGAGCTTATACCATGGCGCGGCGTCTGTCGTCCGTCTGTCCTGCGTCCGTCGTCCGACTTCCTGCTGTCCGTCCGTCCGTCGTACGTCAATTTTCCTTTAAACAACTTATTCTGCAGGACGAACAGGCATAGAGCCATGATATTTGGCTGAAAGCTTCGTTCGTAAGAGCCGGACAAAGCTTAAGAACGAAAATGACCTTGACCTACTATCAAGGTCACAGGGGTCAAACGTGTAAAACACTTCAAACGACTTCTTTTGAAGAACTGAAAGGTATAAAATCATCAAAATTTGACTTGTGGCTTCCTTGAATAGAGCCTAATAAAGTTTAAGAATGAAACTGACTTTGACCTACTTTCAGGGTCACAGCGGTCAAATATGTCAAACGCTTCAAATGACTTCTTCTGAAGAACTGTAAGGTATAGAATCTTTATATTAGGCCGGAGGCTTCCTTGGTTAGAGCCCAACAAAATTTGAGAATGAAAATGACTTTGTCCTACTTTCAGGGTCACAGTGGTCAAATATGTCAAACGCTTCAAATGACTTCTTCTGAAAAACTAAAAGGTATAGAATCTTTATATTAGGCCGGAGGCTTCCTGGGATAGAGCCCGACAAAATTTTAGAATGAATGTGACCTTGACCTACTTTCAATGTCACAACGGTCAAATATGTCAAACTCTTTAAATGACTTCTTCTGAAGAACTTAGAAGTATAGAACCTTCATATTTGACTTCCTGAGATAGAGCCTGACACAGTTTGAGAATGAAAATGACCTTGACCTACTTTTAAGGTCACAGGTGTCAAATATGGTAAAAACATCAAACGACTTCTTCTGAATAATCAAAAAGCATAAAATTAAAAATTATAATATTTGGTTGGTGGCTTCCTGGGATAGAGCTCACCAAAGTTTGGAATTGAAAATGACCTCAATCTACTTTAAAGGACACAACAAGGTCAACAACATTTCAACGGATTTGTTTTGAAGAACCAAAAGAAATGGATTCTTAATATTTGGCTGGTAGCTTCTTGGGATAGAGCTAACAAAATTTGAGAAAGAAAATTACATTGACCTAGTTACAAGGTCACAGGGAAAAATATGTCAAACAACTTCTGAAGAAGAACCAAAAAGCATAGAATCTTATAAAAAACATTTGGCTGGTAGTTTCATCAGATGGAGACGACAAAGTTTGCGAGGGAAATATTTGTAGTGCAATATAATATTTAATGAGAACATTTTGCTATGACTGATTAAATATTCACGTGAGCGATACAGGCCGTCTTGTTTTAAAGTAACACGACGCAAATATTACTCCATCATCACATCACATTTTTAAATAAGTACAATTTCCCAAGTATTTTGAATGAGTAACTAGTCTGGCCTATATCTATAATTTAAGTATATTAACATATATATAGATATAGCTCGACATCTGTTTGTTCTTTTTTCTTGGTGACGCTTATACAAAAAAAAATAATGTCACATGAGCATAGCATTAAACCGATCGTGCTCTAGATTTGCATTGAACATACCAGCTCATTATTTGGATTGTACACTTTAAATCATGAATGTCGAGACCTGACTTGTACTTCTTTCAGTCCAGATGGCTCCTTCTGCACCATCAATTCATATATACCTTCCTATGATAAAATGCCCATCAGCCTTTGTTCGTTTCCGCTGGTGCACGCCAAATATGAGATATCTGAGTTCTGTTCATGAAAGGTTTGGAAAACCAAGATTACTAGATTCCTCCATTTTCTCGAACAGGTCTTTTCTTGTCAGGGCATTAAAGAGGATATCTGTTGAAGGATATTATTCTATTTGCTTATCGCCGACATCCTTTCTGCAAAATAAATATTGTCATTTGGAGAAACACTGGCTAGCGCAGGACAAAAAACATTGCGTCACGCACATACAGTGCGAACTAAATTCCCTAACAAAGGGGATTTGGCTATCTGGCATTACATTATCAAGGCTTTCTAGCTCTTAGTTCGGCCATTTGCAAGCAACTTTGTTTTTCAATATACAGCTCTGATTAAGAATTAGCAGCAAATCGCTTGGTTTAGAAATCAAGGACAATTTTATAAGCAGATATATCAGCAGTAACAAAAATATTGAATTCGTTCGAATAGTATGAAACTTCATCAATACCAGGGATACTTTTGACAATTTCGAGACTTAATATTGTTGTATATCATTCCTCAGTTTTGGTCACTGCGAAGGTTCTGCTAGGTGTGCTATGGTAATGTGTAAAACGATTTTCTAATGAGTACCAATTGCTTAATAAAGCATTCCAGAAGTCCACCCTTTTTGTCGACATGCTCTTATAATTTTTTTCATTTGACCCAATTGTTTGCGATTTGGTTCATGTCAGGTATATTTTCCCGCCAAAGTATTATTTCATTTCTACTTTTCTAAGAGAATCAAATTATTATAGAGAGCAAAAACTTACTAAAAGATATATTCCCTATAAATCAACGCAATAAATAAAATACATGTAACAGCGTTTTCTCGTTTTTACCGAAAGAGGACCAACCCCTACTCAAATTGTTCGTAATTGTCATTTTAGCTGAGATAATTTATTTTAATTTGCGAAGAAGCATTACATATATCAATTAAACACAGAACTGACACCTTTTTCCATCAGTAGGTTTGGAATGAATTATTTTTGTGTATTTTCAATTCAATATATATGTATCCTTAATTTCTGAACTAAGCAATGTGTTATTAATTTTATTGCTAATTGGAACAGTATGCTTAGCTATGTTTACATCATTGTTGCGGCCATCGACAATACAGTACAGACAAAACATAACAGCCGTTGCAACAAGCATCATTAGTTTAAGAAGTTGTCTGCATTTTGTGCATTGAAAAGTTATGACTATTCCCAATGTACTTCATATCCCATCGGCAACAACAAAAGCAACATCGCCCACACTTAAAGCGAAGAGGGTTTTATTGTTGTTTGAAAAGACAGTTATACAAAGTTTTGATTTGGAGAACATCGCGTTTACTGAAGTGCTGAAGATCGCAAAGGTGTGAAACAAATGTAGAGACATCAATGCTTGTCTCAGAGACTGTATGATACCGAAATGGAGAGATAGAACAGATAAAGACAAAATTCAGGACTAACGCAGTTCGAGAACTTTGATTGGAAGATGTGTGAATAGCTGATTTCACCGTTATAAACAGCTCGGAGATCTGATGTGTTTTTATACCAGTCAGATGATTATAATTATCATGTCTCGGCCCGTCTAAATGTTTAAAGCCCAAACCTTTCATTGATGCATCTTGTCGCAGCGATTCTAAAAAAACTTCGAATCTCTGACGTTTCCACATTGGATTTCATCATAAAGAAAATGAGAGAAACAGCATCTGCTATTAATTTGAGTGAGGTTACCCGATCTTTTTGATGCGTTTGATATGCATTTCTGTGGTAAATCATTTCAGTTTAAAATTATTTTTTTCGAAACTAGTTTGCTTAACAGAAAAAAGAACATCGGCTTCGAACACGACACCCGAGGTATTTAGAGTTAATCTTTCAATGCCCTGACTGTGATATAACATGGTCCAATTCGGAATCCGAGTAATGATTTCAATATAAAGTATTAGCATTTTTGCAAAGCATATCATCTTTTTTTGAGATTCTTACTGATGCCTGTTTGAAAATATAAAAGGAAATCCCTACTACGTGGTCATTAATAGAACTTCATAACGCCCTTGCAACATGATATTGTCTTTTCTTTTCTATTTGGCTATTAATAAGTTGCACCTTTGAAATTTGGTAATGAATACAATACAATACAATACAGCTGTTTGTCCTTATTATACTCATCGTTGATGCTAGGTGCCAAAAGGTTGGAAATAGAAATTTTAAAAACGTACCCCCGGTGTGTAAGAAAGCTCTACAACGGTAAGCCAGGCACAATCATAAAAATATTGGGGAACAAAAATATCATTTATATCAATATTAAAGGAACTGCTAGCACCGGGATTAGAGTAACAATTATATACTAGAAATGGAATACAGTCTCTTATTTACGGGGCCTACCAAGACAAAATTGGAATCCGACAACTGGATTCAGCAGTTCCAAGCACCTCAGTAATATGCCGAGAGAAATCCATCGCCCTTGGCCTTTTGTTACGTACATGTATTTATGAAGGTCGCAATTTTTTTCGTTATTAATAACATTAAAATGTATGCTTATGGTTGAAGTAGTCCAGTTATGTGATTGTCACTTTATGTCAGTAGTAAAATTGTTAAAATCAGCCGAACTGGCCTGGTATTCGGTAACCTTGAACTTTAATGGTTTGATGAAAAAGATGTTTTATCTTTCTTTGCTGATCAATATTATCCAGGCTAGTAACACAGGGTAGAGTTGGTTGAGGGTGGGTTAGGAAACGCCGAAACATCTTTTTACCTTTTTTTTCACGACTGCTTAGATTGTTTACAGAACACACTTGTCTTATAGTCGAATCAGTTGAAAATATCAAACTTATCGTAACAGAAAATATTTCAATCTATTAAGCAATGACAAATTCTATTAAACATTCGACTGAATATTCGGTCACAATTGAAAACAACCCTGTAAAAACCAACACTTTAATTGCCAATCCTTGATGTTTTATTAGAGTCAAAGATTACTGAGCAACCTGACGTTAGCTACTGAAGTCGTTGTAAATATTCAATATTAGATTGTACAGTTCAGTCTTCAGCTATAACATAAAATGTATGATCATATGTCTAGACTGCAGTAATGGATTCTACGGTGCAGCCTGTACGCAATGTCCTTTGGGATGTAGCAGTAGTAGCAGTAATACATGTGATCAATCGTCAGGAAGTTGTTTTCATAAGTACTTTTTATGATAAATCACATTTGCAAGAAACACATGAATTCTTTCATTAAAATTTATATATAATTAAGGTGCAAATTTCATGTTTAGTAAAACCCATAGCGTTATAGAGAGAGCATATGCCAATATATCTGAAGTTTCAGATGTAGCAAACTGATGTACATTCTAATTAGAAATGAAGGTTTTGATTATTAAAACCTTCCTCAATATGAAGTAGTTTATGCATATACGAAACAAAAATCAGTATTCTGTTAATTTGCTTGATTTAATCACTTGGATTTCTTTAACCTACTTTTCATGTGGATCATGGTAATTACCGACCGATGTGTCTTCAAATACTTTCATAGATATTCACATAAAGGAGATATGGAAACCGATTCATATAAACTAGCCATAATTAGTTGTTTTTTGTTTTGTTTTTATTAATACTGTTTTTTTAATTTTTTTTTTTACTTAAATGTAATTCATTAAAGATAAATTACTGATGTGAAAGGATATGCTACATGTATAACATTTGTATTAATAATATCACGGATTTGGAAACATTATTTGTGCTACAGTAAATTGCCATTGATATTAGCAGTCAAGGTAACAAAACTACATTGTTAATCCTATCGTTTAAATACAAGCCTATTATTTGTGGCAAAAGTCGACCTCTGTCAGCCTTGGTATGGCGTCTGGTATACGTCCCTCTTCTTTTCCGCCAGCGTTACATTTCTCCTTATTGATTAAATTAATAATACCTGTTCAACAACTTACTCTCAATAATTAAAAAAATAAATAGTGTTGTCATCTTTTGCAATAAATAATGACTACATGAAATATGAGACTTCAATATTGTTCATATTTTATATTTTCTTTCTACTCAGAATGCGTTATTGGATCATATGGCAGTTTTTGTAATCAGTCTTGCTCCGGTAATTGCAAAAACAGTGTTTGTGACAAGAACAACGGCCGATGTACATTGTGCAATCAATGAGAAAGTCAAAATTTAAAATTCGAATATCATTAAATTTATGTTACACAAGAAATTGAACAACTTTGTATATAACGTGTATAATTAAAAAAAGCTATATAAATAACATCAACAAATTGACTAATTATTAACGCAATTTTGATAATATATCACATTTAACATATCACTTTTATACATTGCAACTTACCATACCTAGTTATTTAACATTTTCAAATTGATCACGCTTGTCTGATTTTCGAAGATCGTGGTTTTAATGACTCATACAACTAAATCATTTGCTATATGTTATTACCAAACATTTTAGCTAATAACTTTAATATTTGAAGTTCAAAACCAGTGACAACTGTCTAGATTCATAAATACATTCCTTGCAAAGGCTACAAAATGACTTTTTTGGTAGGTTTAGTGGCATATTGGAGTGTCACAGCGCCAAGTAGTTGACAACTGGAATTTTACAAGCAAAACCGGTGACACAAAACAGAAACGCACCCACCTATTTGTCCCTGTGGAAATCCACACACAGACATAGAAATATATCAAAAGTTCACATTTTTCAAAAGTTAAATACCTGAACATTTCATTTATCGAAACATCTGTCATCAGTTCCTTATTAAACTCCTTCAGTGGCCCAGTAATTAGCCGGAACGTATTATAGATAGGAACTACAAACGTATGAAAAACTTGCTGATTGGCTGATTTAGTTGTGTGAGTCCTTTAAGGCCAATGTACAGGTGACCACGTACAATCAATTTGCGAAAATTATTAGGAGCAATTTTCGAATCGACTTCACTCAATATGCTCATTTAAATGACAGGTTTAGTGTAAGACTGTGAATCATATTGTTAAACTGATTTCGTCTCTGTTTCCAATAAGAGGTCTATGTGAACATAACTGATAATAAACCTTGTTTTTAAAACCAGCATACAAATGCAAATATTTGTTATTTTTTCAATTAAATTTTGATTAAGGCGTGTCTTAACGTATTTGATGCAGTCAATATGAGAGATTTTAAGATATTAATTAAAACGCATAAAGGTAGTGACTGAGCTTATCGATAGACTAAAACAAAGACATTAATGAATTTCATTGGTTGATTGATACATTGCTGCAATTAAGACGCCTATTTTCAAATCAACAGCAGTTATCGATAAGCAATCAATACAATGGATCTGTCATCGCTCACCTGCATTTCACATAAGCTAGATCAGTACATGATCTATCATATGACTTTCTGTTGGTGATAATCACAAATCTTCTAAAGGTTCCTTGTTGATAAACGCTGTAAAGTGGGAAAGTTTCATTTTTGCCAATGGAAAACAGGTAGGATCAAGTCGATTCTTTCTTTAATATTCCTTGGCTAGACAGAACTTTGATATTTTCAAAAAAAGCATTAATCTATTTTTACGTCATTTGTAAATTAAATATTAAAAGAAGAAAAATCAATCATTCAAATTAAAGAGTTCGACTTTTGTATATTTGAGTTTTTTTTAAAGTTTCTTCTTGTTGATGAATAATAAGAGCAATATGTTTTGAGCAGCGTGATTTTTGCTTCATTTCAGACTGTAATGATGGATACTACGGATCAGCCTGTACACCATGTCCTGTTGGCTGTAGTAGTATTCATGTCAAATGATATTTTCAAAAACATTTGGTACATATACACGAATAAAAACTCCACTTGGACGAGCAGGTGACTCAAAATATCACGTCCGATGCGGGATTCGAACCAAAAGGTTTTTTCAAGAGGTCTAATATGGGAATAAAAATTCAAACGACATATTTTGAAAAACTAACATGCCATTGGGCATGATGCTTTGCTTGTATCGTGCTGGTATGAAGGGCTATCCAATTTATTCAAAACAACGCCTTTGATTTTCCTTAATAATACAGGGGTCAAATTTGCGAACACCTTTAAGCAACCTTTTTTTAACAAGAGCTGTCACCGAGGGGAAGTATACCCCTCGCATATAATTGTGCATCAGTTGTATAACGACAATGGAAGTGTCATCCTCTGTATTCTGGTTTAATTTGATCCATTTTTTTATATTTTTTTTGTTTGGCTACCTTAACTATCAATTTTCCCGCCATCCCTCGATAAAGAAAGCGGAAGTGTGATAATAGTAACAAATACGCTTCAGAGTCTAGCCTTATTTTAAACTCATTAACGACTGAGATCAGGATATTATAATTAAACGATGCGGAAACGCGCAGAAATAAGAAAAAAAACCATTCAGTGAATAGGCCAAATTGTACGGCGTGTTTTTTTGTTAAAATCGAAACAACAGGGCTGTCATCTCTGCATATTAATGCCGCTACACAAAAAGTTTCAAAGAAATCTATTAAAAAATTAGCAAATGCATAGCCGGAAAACATTTTCTAACTTGAAGGGGCATAATGTTCTTAAAAAGGTCCGATACGCAAAAGTATTTCAGGAGACACAACAACATATGGAACGGCCACGACACGAACAAATTCAAAGTAATATATTAAAAACTTAGCAAATGCATAATTGGGCAAGGTTTTGTCAAATTGTTAACGTAAAGGGGCATACTCCCTTAAAAAGGTCCGAAACATAAAAAAAAATTCAGGAAGTACAACAACATATGGTACTGTCACTACAAAAAAAGTTTTAAAGAAATCTATTGAAGTATGAGCGAAACCATAGCTGGACAATGTTTTGTCAGTTGTTATACGTAAATGGGGTATAACTCCATTAAAAAGGTTCAAAACGCATAATTATTTCAGGGGGCACAACAACATATCGTACTGCCACTACGTATTTTTAAGAAATCTATTGAAAAATAAGCGAATGCATAGCCGGACAAATTTTGTCTATGGACAGACGGACAAGCCAATTCCAGTTTAACACCCCCTCCGACGAGGAATGAAGAGTGCGTACTGCACATTGTGATTCTTATGTATATTCGCTGCATCGCACAGAAGAAAGATTTGATTGTATCGGTAGTAGATCAATTTAATAAGTCAGGCAAACCTAATACATTAAATGAGTAAAGTATTGCTGTAGATAATGTCAAATTGACAAGTCTTGTTTCGATTTTTGTTACGTAATGATACAGTAATACAATCTTCCAACATAGCTGCATAATGGCATTATGTGTAGAGTGATGTTATTTAGCTATGTAAGAAACACTTCCGTTAACCAACTGTGAAGATCAAAGACGATTAACAGTTGAGCAATTCAGGGTCTCTTGATTGTCAACTGGCAAGCGTGATTTAGTGTGATTTATAGGAGTATTATTATTCAGAAAAATGTATTTTTTCGTGATAAATATCGTCCATATGAGATTTGATAATTCTTCATATTTTTTCAGAATGTGATGATGGATTCTATGATAGTTTCTGTAACCAGTCCTGCCCTGTTAATTGTAAAAACAACGTTTGTAACATGGTCAACGGTCAGTGTACAGGTTAGCCGGAAATCCATTTCATCAAGAATTAATACTGTTTTTTTAAGAGAAAAACAATCTTTTCATCAGTGATCATCAATTGGGTCTAAGTAAGCTTTGTTATAACGTGTAAAATTGCAATAGCTATAGAAATTTTCAATTCAACCTACTGGTCGGTGAACAAAGTATAAAGTACACTTAACTAACAGACGCTGTTAACGAACTGATGCCGTTAATGCATCAAAGATTGCCTATTTGTTGAACATATTTTATGTATATTTCCTTTGATGCTATAAGTAGCTGTGAAAATACGAAATGAAAACAAAATATGAGGGATAAATCAATTCATTGATGTGTTAAAATAGGCGATAAAACAAAGAAGTATATGCCATTTTTTTTTTAGCTATAAATACACTCTACCAGCAATGGACCAGTAATGATACGTTTTGAAAATAAAATCAAAAATGGTCAAAACACAGGTTTTAACAAATCATGTTCACGTATTCGAATACTTGAGTTAAATCGTGACGATGCTTTTTCACTAAATACCCATCAATGGTACCACACTTGCTCACATAAACTTGAAACAAAAGCTATACATTTAAATTTTGTTAAGACGAAGTCAATTCCAAGGGTAATTTGTATTAACGTGTATACATCCTGTTTGGCGACAAAGTCAACGCAGGAAAACTACTCTTTATTCTGTAAAATTGTGTATGGAAAAAAAGATCTTATAAGCCGGAAAGAGCAAAAAGATAGCTAACCATGATTTGATCATTCGATTTTCTTTTGTTAACAAAAATAACAATAAATATTTGACGCTTACCAGATATTCGCTTTATATTTACCGTTTTATGTATTGTGTGCGTTTCATTATATGCTCTCTATACTTGATATGATGAACAATGCCTTAGGTGAGAACACAACATAACTTGTAAAAACAAGTTAAAATAACTATACCTTTGCATCAAATAATAATACGCTTAAGTAATTCAGAGATATGTAAACAAAGCAAAATGACGTTAGTGCCTTTCAGAATTTCTTTTTTTGTTTATCACTAGTTGCTCCATATTTATTTTCTTAGTGCATTTCACTTCAGTTATCGGTATTAACAAAATTAGAATGATTAAGTTTTAGATCAGGAATAACAAGTATACTTATATTAAAGTAATCTTTGCCAATATAATACTTCAGAATGCCTAGCCGGATATCACGGTAGTACCTGTACTCAGACGTGTCCTACCAATTGTAAAGACAACATATGTATCCAGGGTAACAGGTTTTGTACAGGTAATAACACTATTGATAAAATGTTATGATTTCATAATTAGCATTTAGCTATGTTGTTATAATAATTTTAAACAAGCATCCAATGATTCATTTGTCATACATTTGAAAATGTGATTAGAAATAATTTATATGTTGAATATTCATTTTCAATTTGTGAAGTGAAGTTTTTTATACATGTATCAGATGATAACAGTAAAAAAAGAAACAGGTGAGCATTTTTTTCCATTATACAAATGATACATGTTAAGCAAAAATTAACCTGTTAGAAATGTTGTAAACATTAGTTTTATGGAATATATGGTTCAAGTTATTATTCCTTCCCCGAAACCTGGTTTCGTCATCAAAATATATTTTATATTGATGGTTTGGAACACCTTTAATCCGTTGTTAATGCACACTTTATAAATACGTATGTGGATGGTGGAACACCTTTATTCTATCAAAAATACGCACTTTGTTGCATAAACCAATGTTTATGATTCCAAGGAATTTCTTTGTTTCAGAATGTGCTGTTGGGTATCATGGCGATCAATGCGATATGAATTGCCCGTTCAACTGCAAGGATAAATTTTGTAACCAGACTAATGGTCGGTGTATAGGTATGNCACTATTGATAAAATGTTATGATTTCATAATTAGCATTTAGCTATGTTGTTATAATAATTTTAAACAAGCATCCAATGATTCATTTGTCATACATTTGAAAATGTGATTAGAAATAATTTATATGTTGAATATTCATTTTCAATTTGTGAAGTGAAGTTTTTTATACATGTATCAGATGATAACAGTAAAAAAAGAAACAGGTGAGCATTTTTTTCCATTATACAAATGATACATGTTAAGCAAAAATTAACCTGTTAGAAATGTTGTAAACATTAGTTTTATGGAATATATGGTTCAAGTTATTATTCCTTCCCCGAAACCTGGTTTCGTCATCAAAATATATTTTATATTGATGGTTTGGAACACCTTTAATCCGTTGTTAATGCACACTTTATAAATACGTATGTGGATGGTGGAACACCTTTATTCTATCAAAAATACGCACTTTGTTGCATAAACCAATGTTTATGATTCCAAGAAATTTCTTTGTTTCAGAATGTGCTGTTGGGTATCATGGCGATCAATGCGATATGAATTGCCCGTTCAACTGCAAGGATAAATTTTGTAACCAGACTAATGGTCGGTGTATAGGTATGTACTGTGAGACTGATAATTCATGTGCAAGTTTATACTACGAAATTGATCTTACATGTACAGGTAGGCACTGTGAAATTGATCGTAAATATATAGGTAGGTAATGAAAAAAACTTCTTACATGTACTGGTATCGTATGTACTGATAACCTGATCTTATATGTATATATATAATGTGTAACTGATCTTATATGTACATGAAGATACTGTGAAACTAATCGTTCATCTATAGGTAGGTACTGGAAAATATCGTACATGTACCTGTTTGTACTGGGAAGCTGATCTGATATGTATTTACTGAGAAACTGGTCCTACAGATCTGTAGTGAGAAACTTATATGACATGTACAGGTACATGTACGTGATGGAAATCTGAACTTATATATACAGATGTATACTAAGAAACTCATCTTATATGTACCGATACATATATGTACTGAATCAAACAAAATATCTTACATGTACCAGTATGTACTGGGAAGCTAATCTGATAGGTACATGTATTTACTA
>NW_018407525.1:858339-860743 GCF_002113885.1 Mizuhopecten yessoensis
CTTGGCTGTTACACAATAGCGTTTTGAGAATTATAAGTTTTAACTGTTAAATCACAACTTATTAGTAACGACCCTTGAACTAAAATTGATGAATGGTGTTCTCGATATTACAAGGCTTTTAATCATTACTTTTTATTTGTGTTGGTTTGCTTTAACTTTTCAATAGGATCACCTATATAAAGTAGCTGGCCTGCAGATTATGAATACATTTTACTTTGCTACACGATGAGAAATTGACCTGATCAGTAACCCTTGCCTATACATTTGCATAGGTAAAAGAAGTGCCTTTTTATCGGGCGCTTTATTGTCGGGTGGCAAAGTGGATAACGTTCTCGGTTTTTACCAAGACGTCCGGTGTGCGATTTTCCGATTGGACACCGAAAGGTATTTGGTAACCTGACCGGGTACTCCGGTTTTCTCCAACATTAAGACATCTGCCTTCTCCCAGCCCGTTAAAATGAAAACCAGGATGACCTCAACATCATCAAAGACGATTAATTCATGAAAGGAACCGGGGCGTTTTCCTTGGTGACAAAGGAAACGAAAAAGCAGGGGAAACAACAAACAATCACCAGCTTCCCAAAGCTCGTCACGACTTTGACGGGCATGTTCACGTATCTTGCATTACTAAATGACGCTGTTTTACCTCTCAAAAACAAGGTATGTAAGAAAAATAGTATCACCTTGATTGATCCCCGACGGAGTCCATTTACCATGTGCCCTTTAAACATGAAAATGACATAAATCTATTGTATTTGTGTTGAGATTGATAAACATCTGTTATTTTACATATTTACTGAACTGTCTTAACATGTCCAAATACGCTCATCTCTCTGGGTTTCACTGCATGTTATATTATCATTAAACGTTTTTTATAGTATCACTGTATAGACAGGAGAACTGTAGGTGTGATGAACATTTAACATGTAACGATAAAAAAGATCTACAGGAGCAATACCAACATACAACATAATGTGCTATATTTTAAATCGATGATACATATATTTAGCTAGATATTTACAGAGCTGATGTGTCAAATGTATTTGAAAAAGAAATAACTTTACCAATATGCACAGACACCAGACTGGCACAATCACATTTCCGGGCTTTGCATTCAGTCTTCCTTTTTATATACGTCATTGACAATGTCTCTCAGCAGAATATCCTAATAATATACTTGATTAATTACTACTCTAAATATTCCAATTAACTACGAATATATTTCACTGTTCTGTACATCTTGGTGGAGATTTTTCTAGAGCTACAAATATACCAGTGGGACTCAGGATTCTGTGATTACTAGCCGTGCGTAAGTGACCAATATGATAATATATTCAAAGTCACTATATGTACATAAATTACAAGTACCCGGTATTTAAATAAAGCTCCATTATGGATAACGCGACATTTGATCAAATATACCCTTTCAGTTCGCGGAATTTGTGTGGGCTGTGCAGGAAGTAAAACACAGTAATGTAAATACAGTAAAGGCGTACAACTGAATTTATTAAATGTATTACACAGAGGCTATCCACAGCAAATACGCCCTTATGTGCACGAATGATAATAGTTCGATTCAGTTATAAGTAGCATACAAACCTGTGAACGTGTAACGGATTAAAATAATTTGAAAAAAGCTTAGAAATATCGGTCTGTATTGTCCTGATCTAACAAACTATACTGAACAAAAAAAGAAACGCACAATTAAATTATGCAATCAATAGCCTATGCTATTTTGGGAAATTTGTACAAAATTTTATATCGATATGAAAGGACAAGTCTATTCTTTACAATGCTGTAGAAGAAAAGTCTGTGTGACGTCACTCGTGTCATCAGTAGTTATTCAAAGTGGGATACCCGCGAAAAACAAAATGACACTTCAGTACCTGGTGTGGGCACCTTTCGCACGAATCCTTGCACGGATTCTCCTATGTATTGAATTCAAGAGAACATTTATTCGCCTTCAGGGAATGTTGTTCCATTCTTGTGTTAATGCTGCGATCAACTGGGCGCGGTTAGTCGGGGGAGTTTGACGTTTCCTAATACGCCTGTCCAGCTCATCCCACAGCTGCTCAATGGGAGACATGTCGGGGCTATATGGGGGCCATTTCAGAGGCTAAACGTTGTTTGCCGTGAGAAAATCACGACAGACTCTGGCAACATGCGGTCGAGCATTGTCTTGCTGGAAAATTAGGTTATGACGTCTGAGAAGTGGAAGGACATGTGGTTGGAGGATCTGGTCTCTGTATCGAACGGCATTGAGGTTTTGATCCAGGACAACTAAGGGGGATTTTACTCCATGGGAGATGCCTCCCCAAACCATTACAGAAGCCCCACCGAATCTATCGCGTTCAACCACGCATGCGTCGGCGAAACGCTCACCGCGTCTGCGATATACCCTTTT
>NW_018407525.1:861293-939853 GCF_002113885.1 Mizuhopecten yessoensis
GGGGGGGGGGGGGGGGGGTTGTTCAATAGAAACCTGAAGCAATCTTTATGAAATTCATTTATTGAAAAATGAAACATTAAGTCATCTTTTTCTGATATATTAAAATACATTTCAATATCTTTTCAATTCTGAGAAATGAGAAATTTCGAGAATATTTCCTAATGGTAATCGTTTTGAACATTCGGCAACTCATATTACTGTTAATGCTTCATTTTGTTATGAAACTAGCGGTACTTTAAATAAGACTTAAATTGTCCCTATTCGTTTGAAGATATATGCTGTAAAACCTCTGAAATGTTCCCTATCAAAACGTTATCAGGCTTAATACTTACATAACGCAGACTAAATGTTTAAGAAATACCATGTGGACACGACGATTGCATGTACTATTAAATAAATGTAATGACATGATATACGTTACTGTTGTATATTTTCTTTGAACCGCAGTACTAAAGCTTGACATCAACGTGCTAATTACACCTCGTCTTACGACTGTCCAAGGTACCATACTTTCATGTTATTGTCAATATATAATGCAATATATAAAAATATATGTATTGTGTTTATAGCCCGATAACAGAGTTCTTCATAACAAACAGTGTTTGTAGACAATAGTAGCAAGGATTTATACCTGTAAATATGATCGATTTTTACACTGAATCAAATATTCAAATGTGTGATCACATTTAAAAAAAAAAAATCAAATTACATTATATATGTGGTGAATCTTTAAGTTTGAACTCGCCATGCCGACAAAATGACGTTTACAGAAAATGTGTACACACGGAGGCATAGCAAATTGTAATGTAAACCTACTACAAACATTATTCTTGTTTAGTAGAGCAGAACTCATTGTAACTTCCTGGTTTATACATGTACTTGGGTACGGGGGAAAGACTAGTTATACCACACTGTTTATGTATGATATACCTTATACTTAGACAGATTATGTACATGGGTACGGGGAAAAGACTAGGTTATACCACCATGTTTATACATGTACTTGGGTACGGGGGAGAGACTAGGTTATACCACACTGTTTATACATGTGCTTGGGTACGGGGGAGAGACTAGGTTATACCACACTGTTTATATATGTACTTGGGTACTTGGGAAAGACTAGGTTATACCACCATGTTTATATATCTACTTGGGTAAGGGGGAAGACTAGGTTATACCACACTGTTTATATATGATATTCCTTATACCTAGACAGATTACGTGTTTCATATCAATTTCATTGGAATGTCTACATTTAAGATAAAATTGAATACATGCTGCCATATTTACGATGCATAGCCGAATAGTACAACACATAAACTCATATAAATAGTATGTTCATATTATCGGAAACATTGACACTACATCATATCGTACAGGAAAAAAATAAAACGCATGTTTAATTTGCATGCTTTAAACTCTCCTGTTGAGTTAAATTGTGGCGGGTTGGCGGTTAGCACATCGATATTTTCATGGCGATGTTAACGTGCAGACGATTTGGAAGCTGGTTGCATAGACCGTAATGAGAGCACTTGGCATGTGTCCACAAACAGTTTTTAGACTGAATCAAACTGCTTTCAGGTGAGGTTCATGTCCAATAGGAATGTCCACTGCATTACAGGAAAATAACATGAACTGTATTACATGTAGTGGTTCGTGTTTTATCTGCTATAATGCTGTTTCCATTTATATTGCCTATAAACCATCTCAAAGAAGTTTAATATATATGTTTTCATTTTTACTACTTTCTGTTTTTTTTCTAAAATAAATATAACAGCTCTTCATTTTAGTATGTAAAAGTATTAATATTCCTCCCAAATTCACTGTTTTTGTAGAACAGCCCACAGCATGTGCCTTCATGTGAAGGAATTTGTCAAATATAATTCGTCGATTAAACAACCGTAAAACGAGAGAGGGTTTGGTATCATGTTTATCTTATTCGAGTAAGTTCAAATTGTACAAAGAAATGAGGTTTACCGACTGTCTTTAACAATTTGAAAGTTTACTTACGAGCATTAGATAAACATGATATTCAACAATCACGAGTTTGGAGACGGACAACGTTCGGATATTATATCTAGAAAACGATATATACACAAAGAAAAAGTTAAGCACTCCCACGTTTTTTGGAAATGACAAATGATACGATTAGTGTCATGAGATAACGGAACAACTAATCGCAAAATACAAATGCAGCCTGTTAGGCCATTACATTAGCTTTAAGGAAAACACAACAAATATCAACAGAAATGATAATTTAATGAATAGATTGTCAAAAAATCACAAGCCCAGTTATTACACTAAAACATTTCCATTTTAAGTATTGACCTTCTTAGGTCATAATGCCCGATAAGATTGTAATTTCACTCAGAAAACGTCAATTTTAAGTCACTTAACGACATCCATAGTTCAAAGTTTAATATCGAGTGAAACCACTACGTGCTTGGATTCCGGCCTCAACCCTGCGTCTCATCCCTCCAGTCAGTCGTCGGATTTCCTGTCGTGGTAGCTGTCGCCGTTCCCGATGCAATGCTGCTTCCAACTGACGTAAGTTTTGTACAGGAAGTTCGACTGCCTGTACACGACGACCTAACATGTCCCAAACATGCTCTATCGGATTCAAATCAGGGCTCATGGCTGGCCATGGAAGAGAAGTCACTGCTTCGACTTGAAGGTAGGCGGTTACCGCCATTGAACGATGCGGCCTGGCGTTGTCATCCATAAACATAGGTCTTGCAGCAAATGGATGGTTATCAAAATGGGGGACAACAACTTGCTGAAGAACTTCTCTGATGTATTGATCACCATTCAGGTTTCCTCGTATGGTCACCAAGTCCAACTTGCAATCATGAGAGATGCACCCCCATACCATTACAGAGCCTCCACCGTAAGGGACAGTTAGTTTGATGTTCCTGTGGGTATATGCTGTATTTTTCTGTCTCCAAACTCTCTTTCGTACATCTGTTACTTGCAGCAGAAACCGGCTCTCGTCCGACCAATGGATCTTGCTCCAGGTCCTCAAGTTCCAACCACGTTGCGCTAAACACCATGCCAAACGCAATCTTTGATGTCGATCAGTTAACATGGACGTCTAATTACCCTCCTTGACTTCAGTCCTGTTGATTTCAACCGGTTCCTCACTGTTCTGGTTGATAGACGTCTATAAGGTTACCATTGTCTTTTTAGAACAGGACTAGTTGCAAATGGCATTCGTCTAACTAGGCGTTCCAGTGCCCTGTCTTCACGCTGCGATGTTACTGGTGGTCTACCGGATCTTGGCAAGTCTTTGACGGTCTTGGTTTGGATGTGTTTTCTCACAAGCCGGCTAACTACATTATAATGATAGCCCGTCTGACGTCCAATAGCTTTACAGGACATCCCTGTTGACCGCATGCCGATAATTTGCCATCTTTGGGCCTCCGATATTCTTCTTCGTACCATGTTCACAGAGAATGAATATTTTGTTCAAAACACCGCACTTAAATACCCAAATTTGAAGCGTGGGCATACTTAATTTTGGAAATTGCATTCGAGGCATGGTTCACGTGCATAATAACTCAATATCTTAATTGTTTTAATCATATTTTATTGTAATTTATATACAATGGGAGTTGGGCACAAGTGTTACAACTTATGTAAAGCCCTTTCCCTACAATATATTAAGACAAATTATCATGATGGCATATACCATATATATTTACATTGGCTTTAATTGAGAGAGAGAGAGAGAGAGAGAGAGAGAGAGAGAGAGAGAGAGAGAGAGAGAGAGAGAGCTAAGATTCGGATTAGTTGGTAAACATGAAAGGAGTGCAGGGAATTATACTCAAAATCTATTAGTATCTAGAATAAATTGCTGCGTCTGTTTGGCTATTAGGATGTTTTCCGGAAAGTAGTAGCTGCAAGTTAAGTGGAATGAAATCATTTAATTCGGGGTAGAGTTTAATTCTCTGATTCGCATAATTATTGCAAGTAAAAAAGAAGTGATATGTATCTTCGATAGGATGTCCACATTGACAGTGCTGAAAATCTATTAAATTAGCATGAAACAAGTGATTGTTTAAGGTACTAGAGTTATTTCTCAATCTGGTGTGTAAAATATTACTTTTTCGATCACCAGAGATAATATACAGGGACTTCTGATGTATTAAGCCTGCGAAGAGTATCTTTAAAAGCTGTATATGAAACGCTGTGTCTTATATTAAGGTTTAACTGGTTCCAGAGTCGGATTGTAGAGGGGGAAAAGACAAATTTGTTAATTGAAGTCGTGAATAGGTATACAGTAATTTTCAGCATTACGGAGGTTATAGTGTGTTTTTTCTGAAATTGTAGGGGAAGTAGAGAGGTAAGGTAGTTAGGTGTAAGATTCTTATGGATTTTGTAAAACAGTTGTAATTTCCGCCGAGTTCTACGTTCAGATAACGTTTCTATCGCAGTTTCAAAATACAATGATTCTCTACTAGAGTAAGATGGTAACCCGGTGATAATCCTTACAGCCTCAAGCTGAAGTTTTTCTAATTTGTCTGCGTCACCGAGAGTGCACCCATCCCATACCTCACAACAGTATTCTAATAGAGGAAGAATGTACGATCTATACATTTTAATTAAAGTTCTTCAACTCAAAATAAATTTCAATTTACGTAAAACGCTTAACTGTTTCGATACCTTTATACAAATATTTTCAATATGGGTACTCCACTTACAATTTTCATCCAAAATTACTCAAAGTTGCCTATGATTGTCAACAAATTCAACACTAACGTTATTAAATTTTAAATCGATAAAATACTCAAGTTCAAAGTTAGAGATCAATAAAGCTTTCGTCATTGCAGGGTTGAATTTAACCAGCCAAATTTCAGCCCAATTTTGATTTTTTTCCAAATCATTATTTATCTTCGTTTCGATGCATCAGAACATAATACAGACGTATCGTCAGCAAATAATTTAGACAAGCTTTCAAGATTATCAGATATATCATTAATATATAAAATAAAAAGTAAAGGGCCTACTACTAAGCCTTGAGGTACTCCAGCATTAGTAGTTTTAATAGAAGACTTATCATTACCAATAAAAACTTGCTGTCGTCTATTACTTATATAATTACTTAACCAGGCTAATAACTTTCCCGATATACCATAACTAGCTAGTTTCACTTTCAGTCCCTTGTGCCACACACGATCGAATGCTTAAGATAAATCACAAAAAACTAAACAGGTAGGATATCTTTTTTCTAAATTTTCGCATAAAGTGGGATACATTTCTATCATTTGATGAACAGTAGAGTGACCAGGTTGAAATCCAGATTGGAATTTATATATTTATGAATTATCTAACAAATAGTTGTTAAAATATTTTACAATCAATCGTTCAAAAACTTTACCAACAGTGCTAAGTAATGATATTGGTCTATAATTAGCAGATTCATGTGTATCCCCCTTTTTAAATAAAGGCATCACTACAGCTTGTTTCCACTGGTTTGGAAAGATACCAGAATCCAAAGAAGATCTAAATATAAAGGATAGAGGGAGAGCTACTGAACTTGCGGTATTTTTCAACATATTGTAGGTAATGGTGTCGCTACCGACAGCTTTATTAATATTTAAAGATTTTAGAATGTCTATTATGTCATTCATGTGGAACGGTATGTCAGATAAAGTGGAGTCTGTCCGAAGTTCTACTGTCGGTACGTCAATGTTAGTATCATCGATTGTCGAGATGGAAACAAAGTAATCATTTAGAATATTAGCTTTGATATCGTTTGCCATTTCTAATTTTCCGGTTTTGTTTCTAAGGGGAGGTATACTATTGGAATTATCTGAATTAATCTGCGGACAATTTTCCAAAAAATTCTAGGGTTCGAATCAGAGTATTGATCTAAAATGCCATTAATGTCCGCGTAAAACAAATCTTTTGTCCTTATTATTCACACGATTCCGTTGTTTCCGAAAATTATTTGGAGAACGATTAGATTTAAATAAGTGCAATAGTCTGTCTCTTTTCCTGATTTCCCATCGTAAGTTAGAATTAAACCATGGTTTGTCATTAGGTCGAATCTTCACTAATTTTGTTGGTATGCACTCCCTAGCTAGGTTAAAAAAGGCCGTTTTAAATATTTCACACTTATCATCCAGGGAGGGCACCTGCGAAAATAAGTCTGTCCAATCTGTCTCATCTAATTTGTGTTTAAATAATTCGTAATTTGCTTTTATATGTCCTTTCAATATTTGTCCCAACAGTCAATTCCACGGTCGTCGCTTGGTGGTCTGAAATGTCCTTGTCTATGTCTATTACGTCAGCGAAAGTAAAAACACATGTGTCGAAGAGGAGAATAGGGTCAAGCAGGGTAGAGCACGTGCGTCCAATGCGAGTCGGTTTGTTAATAACGTTTGACAAGTGAAAGGAATTTATAATATCGTAAATTACATGAGTGTTTTCTACAACTAAAAGATTCACTTTTATATCTCCAACTATCACAACATACGGAGTTTCGTGTAAGGCAGTTTCCAGAGAGAAATGAAAATGATTCGAGAAGGATAATGTGCTATTAGGAGGTCTATAGAGTGTACACAGGAGGTATTTCTTATTTGGAAACTGGATCTCTGAGACTGGATGTGTAAACAGCTATCCCCCCACCCGGAGACCCACGGTCTTTGCCGTACAATCCATAGCCACCTAGGAGTACATCGTCGTCTGCTATAGATGTTCTAAATACGATAACTTATTTCTTAGACTGCGAATGTTCAAATGAAATATAGAGATATCGTTACTATGGTTTGTAGGGCCTGAGTTTGTCATTACAAGATAGAAGGAGGAGATGTAGTAAGAGAAGGAAACTTGAGTTGTTGATAACACTAGATAGGGTGAGATGTACAGCGTATAGGAGATTTACTATAATATACAATACAACTGACTTGCAGTTTGTAAATACTTGTTGTAAATCAATCTGGAATAACAACTTATGTTTAGACAATGCACCGTGTGTGCGTTGGTAGAAACAACCGACCGCCACCCGATACTGAACTAAATCATTACCCATGATCGTCAAACATTTATAAAGCATGTATAAAAAGGCGGTCGATCGTGAACACCACGCGCACACACAAGTGTTTTACTACACAACGAAAGCACTCAGACATGAAGGTTCGATAGTAGGGGTCACGATAGGACAGGTCAAAGTTGAGAAAGGTGAAAAGGGAAGGTAAAAACAAAGAGGATTTTAGCACACATGGATAACAAAGCTAAGATGTTAGGCTGGATGGTGAAGTGCCTAAATTTGTTTTATGATACTAATGTCTATAATGTGACGATAATGCTTAATTTGGTTTACATTTATCTTAATTACTGGTCACACCTGTATGATCACATCTTTTTAATGGAACAATGGTCTTGTTAAAATCAATTTTTGCATTTATATTGAAATGTGTGGTAACATACTATAATTCAATATATTAGGGGGGTGCTTAACTTTTTTCTTTGTGTATATTTCTCTTTCTCGTGGGAAATTATTATTCCTGTTTCCAATCGGGGAAAGAATTGCTATGAACTATGACGCCATAATGGAAAACAATTTTGTCGCAAAGCATTGTAACTTGACATCATTATTAGAAGATTGACCAATGAAATAACTCCAGGATGTTACCGACTGCTGTGTGACTAAAAATGTTTACCAATCCATAGCGGGTTTTTTTAATGAGCTAGGAGAGAGGAAACCTACAGTGGTTGTGGGAAAACATTTTTCCTACAGTTCTTACTAACTTGATTTTCATTTATATACACTGCATGAACATATCTGCTTAATTTTGAAAAAATGCGTAATGTTTTCGCTACGGATAGTTTGTTGCATTCCACTTATTTGTTAATACTTAAGATCGCTTTTGAATATTGAAGTGGCAGATGAACCAAGAGTAGCCATGATGTCGCTGGTCGATTTAATTGTGTATGCTAAAGAGGTTTTGTTTGAATCGTGCGATACTAATAGCGATATTGTTTTAAGCTAAGCGGGAAACGAACGTGTGGAAGAGTAAGGTAGTGACAGCTTACATTTGCACTTACAGTGTCGACCTGTGGTTCGGTCGGGCAAATTTTTAAATATGTCCTTTCATTTTCCGCCTAAATGTTATGAAGTGTTGTAATTCTAATAGAAATAATAACGGGAGTTACACTTGATTTCAGTGTTTGTTGTCTACCTATCGATAACGTTCGTAGTACTACATATTTCGGATCATAATCTGGTAAACCGAACGAAATGTGCATGGTTAACATAGTGGCATTGAAGCGCAAATGTAAACAATTAAGATTGTCTTCCTGGTTGGTAGAGAACGTCACGCAACCGTGGTCGTCATACGTGCCATACATGTCACTTTCGTGCAAAATGGAGCTTTTTGCTTTCTGCCTACGAATTATATACTTCATGTCGACAGTGAAGATTTCTCAAACCTCAGGTAGGATTGCACGCATTTCTTTTCTTGTGTAAGTGTATGTCGGACATCCAACACTGTGTCGGTAATCCAAAACCTGAAAAGCCCAAATCAGGATATTCCCTTCTGCGTTGAAATGTTGTCATCACGCGTGCATTCCATTGCAACAAACATTCACGGGGGACAACAGAATATACACAGGAACGGGAAATATGAAAATGTCAATTCCTAAATCGAAATAAAACACTCTATGATCGCAGCATGTTATTTTGATTAGATTTGTTTTAAGTAGCCTGCCATGTATCGTATGCGGTACCCGTCATATGTACGTATCGTACAATACTAAATGATACAATAAGCATGCCGTTGGTTGTTGAGGACATCAACATTTCTTATTTGAAGATGACGTCATCATTTGAGCGATTCCCCGACATGTACTTGTAACCTCGGAGATGAAACAGCGGAACATTTCTTCCTGATATGTCCAATGTTCAATGAATCAAGATCAAAACTTAGAAACAAACTTATTAACCCTATGATTTCCCACGATCATTTTAATACCACTACCCTCTACACGGTTGTCATGATTGTAATGTAGAAACAAATTCCTATTTAATACAATGTATATCAGAATACATTACTGAAAATGGCAAATTTGATTAAAGTACTTAAAGTTTGATCAATGGATCGGGGAGATACACTATATTTATTGTTGATATGTTTTGTTTAAATAACTGTACCATACCGGAATTGTTTGGAGATGGCTCATATTGGCTTTGCCTGATGCCAAATCCATTTACTTCTTTCGCAAAAATAATTGTTGAAATGTCGTCATGATAATGAAAGTCAAATCATTTCTACAAAGATTTAAAAAAAAACCGTTTAGCAACGTTGAAGACCCTCTTGGAAGCCAAGAAGATGAAATTACTACTGGTAAAAATTCTGTATTAAATCTCCACTGGTCAACAAGGTAGATTGATATTTTTCTGGTCATAAAACGTAAGTTGACACTCCTTCGGTAAACAACTTATAATTCAGCACATTTGCTAGATAATATGAGTGAATCACTGAGGTTATGTAGAAAATAATTACTTAAAAGTCAATAAAACCTAAACAATACAGATGGAAATTACTCAACAAAATATTAACGACAAAACAAATACTACATCAATGGAAAACAGAAAACAATCCCTTATACAATATCTGCAAAACGACAGAAGATTACACTACTTTTTTCTTTAAAAGCACCGCTTTAGTTCTATTTAAACAAAATACCAATAAGCTTTTTCGGGAACTTGGATATAAGAAAGATATGTTTCAACTGAAATATTTAATAATCGGATATAGAATACATAATAGAAAATACTTCGAGATGAATAACCTCATTACAATTATAGGATTTATATTTTTTTAAAGTTACTATATCAGTGATAGAAAGAAAGAAAAGGCCAACATCAGGAATGTATTCCGGAGTTACATAAACACAGCAATGTCTATCTTACAGTCCCAACACAAGGAAAGTCCACAAATAATCTATGACACACACAGACTTCTGTCACAGGGAGTTGCAGTATAAAGAAACAACGTTTGTTACAAGAAAAATGCTCAATGCACAGGTAAGACACACCTTACTTCAAAATGCACTATAATAGACTTTTACAATGCAGAATCTGTAACTGAGTAAGGCGGGAAATTTCAATCAAGGGCCAAGATTCTGTAACATAATTCCAACCTTGCAATTGTGTGACCGCACATTGCACCCAAAACCAGCATGAGCACGTCGTGCGTAAGTCGTCCACACACGATGCTCAAAGTCGTATGATTCAGTAATCGATCACTCACCCTTTTCTGTGCTGATGTCCACAAAAATGTGCAATTTAGTATAGTTGGTTTTAAGCAATTTTACGCAATGGAAGGTTTGAAATAAGGTTTGTTGTGTATATGTAATTGCTGGTTAGTATATTGTGTAATTAGTTTGTTGTGTATATGGAATTGCTGGTTGGTATATTGTGTATTTAGTTTGTTGTGTATATGTAATTGCTGGTTAGTATATTGTGTATTTAGTTTGTTTTGTATATGTAATTGCTGGTAAGTATATTGTGTATTTAGTTTGTTGTGTATATGTAATTGCTTGTTAGTATATTGTGTAATTAGTTTGTTGTGTATATGGAATTGCTGGTTGGTATATTGTGTATTTAGTTTGTTGTGTATATGTAGTTGCTGGTTAGTATATTGTGTATTTAGTTTGTTGTGAATATGTAATTGCTGGTTAGTATATTGTGTAATTAGTTTGTTGTGTATATGGAATTGCTGGTTAGTATATTGTGGATTTAGTTTGTTTTGTATATGTAATTGCTGGTTAGTATATTTTGTATCTAGTTTGTTGTGTATATGTAATTGCTGGTTAGTTTATTGTGTAATTAGTCTGTTGTGTATATGTAATTGCTGGTTAGTATATTGTGTAATTAGTCTGTTGTGTATATGTAATTGCTGGTTAGTATATTTTGTATCTAGTTTGTTGTGTATATGTAATTGCTGGTTAGAATATTGTGTAATTAGTTTGTTGTGTATATGTAATTGCTGGTTTGTATATTGTGTAATTAGTTTGTTGTGTATATGGAATTGCTGGTTGGTATATTGTGTATTTAGTTTGTTGTGTATATGGAATTGCTGGGTAGTATATTGTGTATTTAGTTTGTTTTGTATATGTAATTGCTGGTTAGTATATTTTGTATCTAGTTTGTTGTGTATATGTAATTGCTGGTTAGTTTATTGTGTAATTAGTCTGTTGTGTATATGTAATTGCTGGTTAGTATACTGTGTATTTAGTTTGTTGTGTATATGGAATTGCTGGTTAGTATATTGTGGATTTAGTTTGTTTTGTATATGTAATTGCTGGTTAGTATATTTTGTATTTAGTTTGTTTTGTATATGTAATTGCTGGTTAGTATATTTTGTATTTAGTTTGTTGTGTATATGTAATTGATGGTTAGTATATTTTGTATTTAGTTTGTTGTGTATATGTAATTGATGGTTAGTATATTTTGTATTTAGTTTGTTGTGTATATGTAATTGCTGGCTAGTATATTGTGTAATTAGTTTGTTGTGTATATGGAATTGCTGGTTGGTATATTGTGTATTTAGTTTGTTGTGTATATGGAATTGCTGGTTAGTATATTGTGTATTTAGTTGGTTGTGTATATGTAATTGCTGGTTAGTATATTGTGTACTTAGTTTGTTTTGTATATGTAATTTCTGGTAAGTATATTGTGTATTTAGTTTGTTGTGTATATGCAATTGCTGGTTAGTATATTGTGTATTTAGTTGGTTGTGTATATGTAATTGCTGGTTAGTATATTGTGTACTTAGTTTGTTTTGTATATGTAATTTCTGGTAAGTATATTGTGTATTTAGTTTGTTGTGTATATGCAATTGCTGGTTAGTATATTGTGTATTTAGTTGGTTGTGTATATGTAATTGCTGGTTAGTATATTGTGTACTTAGTTTGTTGTGTATATGTAATTGCTGGTTAGAATATTGTGTAATTAGTTTGTTGTGTATATGTAAATGCTGGTTAGTATATTGTGTAATTAGTTTGTTGTGTATATGGAATTGCTGGTTGGTATATTGTGTATTTAGTTTGTTGTGTATATGGAATTGCTGGTTAGTATATTGTGTATTTAGTTGGTTGTGTATATGTAATTGCTGGTTAGTATATTTTGTATCTAGTTTGTTGTGTATATGTAATTGCTGGTTAGAATATTGTGTAATTAGTTTGTTGTGTATATGTAAATGCTGGTTAGTATATTGTGTAATTAGTTTGTTGTGTATATGTAAATGCTGGTTAGTATATTGTGTAATTAGTTTGTTGTGTATATGGAATTGCTGGTTGGTATATTGTGTATTTAGTTTGTTGTGTATATGTAATTGCTGGCTAGTATATTGTGTAATTAGTTTGTTGTGTATATGTAATTGCTGGTAAGTATATTGTGTAATTAGTTTGTTGTGCAGTCACATAACTTTACTACAAGACGAAATCGTCAACGATCCTGACAACTGTAAAGATACTTTATATAATAAGAGTAGCGGAGAATGCGAAGGTACGATCTACATGTAATGTCAATGTTCATCTAATGTGCATATAATTGAAACATGTTGATCAGTTGTTGAAACTACATTGTATTTAAGCACCTTTGTTCTCTTTTCTCCTCCATAACAATACTGAACGATAATCAGTATATATTTTGTTTTCATTCGGATAAACAATTAGACTCAGGGTGTATCTTTATGCAACACTGAATACACAGTTTGCCATTATTTGTGTTTATTAAATAACAATTACAATTACGATTTTCGGCGTAATATTTGAAAACAATAAATCGATATAAAACGCTTGGATATATTAAGGCGGACCCAGGATAGTGTTTCCGTGTGTAAGGGGTCGTACAAAATTGTTTGATATCAGTTGATTATTTGTATACATGTACATTCTAAAATGAAAAAAAACCAAAACAAACAAAAGTAAATAATTAGAATACTAATTCTACAAACTGTTGGTGATAAGTCATGAAACAAACATTAGATCGACATACACGTTTACAGCACGGACGTACATTTTTTGCACCTCAGACAGAGATATCCCACGTCATTCTCCATGCTAGATTGTTCTATCGCGTCCGATCTGTCTGGTACCTTTACATGACATTCCGCGGCAGTTTTACACTGCGATGTATTCTTCCACGCGTTAACCGCTTGGCATTGACAATCTGCATTATAAATATTCCGTTTTGTCGTTATGTGTTGTTTTGGTACCTGATGTTGTAGATAAAATATAACGTACACAGTGACAGTGAAATACGTTGTCTTCTTTATAAGGACGGACAATATCTTTACGCGGAAGCATTCCGATAGAGCTTTAGTGGTGGCCATTTTTATTTGAGGCCAAGACGGGATTAAGTAATATTGAATAGTTTATTTTCAAACTTAAGAGTGGGAGAAAAAAACCAATTACCTGTAACTGAGCAAGATCATGATATCTCAGTCGAGGGCTAAGATTCTGTAACATAATTCCAACAGAGGCGTGAGCCGAGGTTGGGATATTACAGAATCTTAGCCCGTAGCCCTGTTACAGGTTATGGATTTTATTAGTATAATGACACAACACATGTCTTGTATGCTATCGTTCAATAGTTAGTGTTTAACATAGCTTCATGGATTGTTAGTTAAAAATACTCACTCTTATTTTTCTTTTGAAAATACAGAAGTCCCCGTTACAAGCAATTCCTGTTTCATTATTTCACTGCACTATCATTTTGTGTTGTAGAATGTGTGGCTGGTTTTCAAGGCAGCCAATGTATAAAGACATGTGTTAATTGTCAAAGTGTGAATTGTGACAAGGACACAGGGGACTGTGCGACAGGATGTACATTAGATGGGTGGACAGGAGACAAATGTAACAACAAGGGTAATATTTGTGTTAAATGTACATTATCTGCGATGAATTTGTATATATAGCCATGACTGTACCCCTTAAAAACAGTAAGTGTTTCAAACACATTATTGTACGTAGGTTTTGTTTTGACACAATCACGGTAAAATATAAAATAGGGGATCTCTTTAAACAAACATCACAATTATGTTACATAATGGTATGTATCAAGAATGATTGCTTAACATATACAATGACAACTCACTAATGGAAATGTTGCAGTTGTTATAGTAATGAATGAGGATGCTGCAGTCGGTATAGGCGTCGGATCTGGAGTAGTTATACTGGCTCTGGTCGTCGTGATCATAGTACTGGTCAGACGTCGGACGATGGAGCGAGGTGACATCACAAGGTCTACACATATGACAGATACATCATTGTCGAGAACTGCAAAAAAGTTAAATAACGATCAAGATAAAAACTGTGATCCAGTTAATTACATTAAGAAATGCGAAAAGCAGATATTGGTCCGTTTGTTGTTTTGCAAAGTACTTATGTCTTTCTCGATTTCACTTTGTTTGTATATATATATATATAAAGATTTAATGGCCAGTAGCTTTGCTACATTTTCTTGTTATAACATTTTACTAGTGAAATATTATGAATTCTTCATTTGATAAAAACATATCTTTAATGCTGTGAAAATAAACGAAACATTATATCTTCACAAGTAAAAACGTCACTTTTAGTACATTATTCATTGTCCAATCTGAATGATGCAATATATTCTCTGCGTGGATTTCCAGTCTCATGTTTAGTCGATGAAGCGACGACAGAAAAGTGGTTGTAATGTCTACCTTTTACATAACTGCACAATTAATATCATTTGTGTCTGGAACTCTTACCAGATAATACTAGCAAACGGCAAAATTGCAGTGAAAGCCAATTCAAAATGGCGCTCGGTATTGTTGTCAAGCGTGACATCATTACAACTTGGTGTCAAGAACTAAGCTACTCATTCCTGCGCTTTTCTGATGTAGCAATATTTGCGCCGCGTGACGTGAAAAAAATGTAAGAAATGAAATATTTCATAGTTTTCTCGTTCAATACGATATATTTATTTCATACAGTTGTGTGACCGCACAACGCACCAAAAATACCGTGCGCACACCGTGCATACATCGTTCACACACCGTCCTCACATCGTCCACACATGGTGCGCACAACTGTGCGATTTAACAATCGTTCGCTCCGTTGTGCGATTTGGTACAATTTGTTGATCAATATTACGGAATGAAAAAAATACGGAAGTATGCAATAATGTACACTGTATATATTACTGTAATTTCTCATCACAATAATTAAGATTATGTACAATTTTACAATGCGTGTTACACAATGTTACAGTGACCGTTAGACTGTCAAGAATGGGTTTAGTTTCTAGGTAACAGAACAGGTAAATAACAATTTGATGAGTGACCTGAGTTTTACCTGGGCTGTCCCTGACACACAGAGCTAATATGTGATACCGTATGACCGTTATTAAAACACAACTGGGTGTTAAGTATTTATTATTTGCATTCGTTTTGGTCTATAGCTCCCCTTTACCTTGGTTTTCACACCTTGGCGAGTTACGTAAGTGCCCCGAGCGGGGGATAACTACGGTCTAGGTACAGGTAAAAAGTGGCTATGTTTACCTGTATTGCCGAGACTTTGTTGTAATGTTACATGTGTCGATTTAGATTGTTTAAAAAACACCGAAAACACCGTTTCTAAATTTAAGAAAGTATAGAGAGAAAGATAGCTTATAGATGTAGCTAGAATAATTATAAACACATACTAAATAATCAAGTTTATGTGTTTAAAGACATGCACGAAACCGTTTATATTGTTGAGGCATTCCTCAATTTACACCAACCACGATTGCTATCGCACAACATTCACCCATCGTCCGCACACCGCACATCGTGTAACGTTGTGCGATCCCACAACTGTATGTATAAAATGAAAATGTGATAACAACAAAAAAGACAGCGTTGTGACAAAATATGTCTTGGAAGGCAGACTCGAGAAGTAATAACTTCAACAGAGAAAAAAATAATCTGGAGGATATTACAGTTTTGTAGATATCTGACATCAATAATTTATTCTGAAGGATGTCACAGTTTTGTAGATATCTAACATCATTGATTGTATTTTGAAGGATGTCACAGTTTTATAGATATTTGATATCAATGAATGTACTCTGAAGGATGTCACAGTTTTGTAGATATCTGATATCAATTAATGTATTTTGAAAGATGTCACAGTTTTGTAGATATCTGTTATCAAGTAATGTATTTTGAAAGATGTCACAGTTTTGTAGATATCTGGTATCAGTGAATGTATTTTGAAGGATGTCACAGTTTTGAAGATATCTGATATCAATTAATGTATTCTGAAGGATGTCACAGTTTTGTAGATATCTGATATCAATTAATGTATTTTGAAGGATGTTACAGTTCTGTAGATATCTGATATTAATGAATGTATTCTGAAGGATGTCACAGTTTTGTAGGTTTCTGACATCAATGAATGTATTCTGAAGGATGTCACAGTTTTGTAGATATCTGATGTCAACAAATGTATTCTGAAGGATGTCACAGTTTTTAAGATATCTGATATCAATGGATGTATTATGAAGGATGTCACAGTTTTGTAGATATCTGATATCAATGAATGTATTCTGCAGGATGTCACAGTTCTGTAGATATCTGATATCAATAAACTTATTCTATGTAGTTTTAATTTGATTTCATAAGGTACTGATATCAAGTCATTCATTCCGTAGGAAGTTATTGGGATATGGTTAATTTGACATTGGTGAACTTATACTTTTGAATATAAGACTGGTGTCTTAAGGTAATGACATCAAGGTAATCATTCTGTAGATAA
The DNA here is from genome assembly GCF_002113885.1 of Mizuhopecten yessoensis. Taxonomy (NCBI): domain Eukaryota; kingdom Metazoa; phylum Mollusca; class Bivalvia; order Pectinida; family Pectinidae; genus Mizuhopecten; species Mizuhopecten yessoensis. The sequence continues at coordinate 878,070 of NW_018407525.1, forward strand.
TTAGAGAGGTGTGGTTAATTTTACATATTTACATTTGGTGTGGCAAAGCCCTTATATATTACTACTAAAGTACTGCCAATAGCAGCTTCATCTTATGAGACTATAACTGAAGTTGGTCTTTGCACCTCCGAGCGACTTAACAGTGTCACTACCGAACTTATCGGTATCTTCTGCTTTGAACCCGAACACCAGCTGACTGTCTCAAGTGTCTGTGAGATCAACAAACAATTTTACGCCTGGATTTTTCACCAATCAACCTTCTCCGGTTGCACGATCAACATCAACAACATGCCGGACTGTAAATATAACTCTGACCTGATTACTGCGGGCTTCCGTTGAGTTCGTGCGCCGGATATAGGTCGCAATAAAATCGGAAAATGTTTTACGACACTTGATTAGTTACTTACAAAATGTCATTTGTTACTATTTATGAATCGAGAATATGATATATATATAAATCAAAATCAAATGAATTATTAACGAAAATTGCGGAGTCTTTTCAATTTTGTATGGGAAATAGCGCATGACGTCAGCTGTTATCTTTTTGCCGTTCTAGATACTGACCTGACCTGACGGTAATAAGCGGGAAATTTGAAAGTTGAAAAAGACATCAGTTATTTTTTGCGAATTTTCATAACGAAAACATAAATATAAGCAATAAACTGCATAGATGTGGCAGACCAACTGGTCTGCCACATCTATGCAGTTTATTGCTTAAATGAATACACATATACTAGGGAAGATTCTGGAGGATGTTTCAATTTTGTAGATAATCTTACATCAATAAATTCTATACTTTGGAATATAAAATTGATGTTGTAATACTGACATCAATGAATGTATTCTGAAGATGATAATCTGACACAAATATAAACTTATACCAAGGAATATAAGATTGATGTATCAAAGTTATCATTCTGGGAATATTTAGAGAGGTGTGTTTAATTTGACATAAATGCACATGTACTTTGGAATTGTAGATTGATGTTGTTATACTGACAACAAGGTATTCATTTTACCGGTCTTTGGCATCGCCACTGAGTAAGCCTACAAAGATCGGATGACATTTATATAGACATTTATATAGACCGTTAATGTCATGATCCATGTGCTGACGTCATAATTGTACCACTTTGAGGAAGATGTATGTTCTATTAAAATATAGGTATTGAATTTTATTGATATGGCATCAAATGTATATATGAATTATTCAGTTTAGCACGCTTAGTTCAATACTTAAATGATAGAAGGGCTACGATTGACGCTTAAACCTTAAAGACGGTTGATATTTCATCCACAATAGTCGAAAGAAATATTCGCAAATATCGCGACCAAAATAAATCTGCTGCACCTATTGCAATATTTGGGATATTTATCTTTCTTTCTACTTCTAACAACCTTTTATTTCCTAGCGCCTTGCTTGGCAACACCTCAGTTTTGGCCTAAATGCTGAGCGTTCGCCAAGGTGAGGAAGGCAATGGGTTCTGTCCCAAGGCCGGGACACACCAAAGTCTTTAAAATGGTAGTTGTTATTCCCTGCTTAACGTGCAGCATTTAGGGAAATGGCAACAACTGGTTCACCCGTTGTGAGTATAATGTGACCGGGCGGAATGCTGTGCTTGGTGCTTTCGGCATGGTATTTCAGTGAGATGGCACTATAAAGACTGCATCAGATCCGCGCGATCACAAGGAGGCAAGCACACCAACACAACCTGTCTCCTGCATACAAACACACATGCACGCATACACTACACACGCAGAGGCACGTCCTTAAATGTTAATAGGACGTTCAACAAAATTAAACCAAACCTTACCGTGCGGTTAAAACTGTACATATGCGTGCTGTGGGACAATTATTGAGTGACAATAGTGCAAAATGTAAGGATATTGAGCGTGAACGGAATATTCTGAACGACAAAATTATGGCCTTTAACAATTTATATAATTACAATAAATATTTTCAAGTATGCAGGATCAGTTTCCTCGTTGTTGTTTGGCTGTCAGTAAGTCATTTTCATAAAAAGGTTTGGTGTCCAGCAGCTTTGCTGTATTTTCTTATTTATATATTTTGAACATAGGCTAAATGATGAAAATGTTCAACATTTCTGGTATTAAGGGCACATTTTCGCCGTGGATTTGAATTTTCATGCACATGGAATCCTAATGTTTTATAATGAGATGTATTAATGTACATAATCAGTATGCAGCGTGGACACTAGTCAACCTTTTCTATTGTTCAAAGGGAGATAACTGCTGTACATTATGTATGTAATTTAAAGGTTTGGTTTGTTTGTATTTTACGTCCTGTTAACAGAGTTAATATATATGATTATTTCAGGTCGTGCCAGGTGTTGGTGGTGGAGAAAAGCCGGAATTTCCGGAGAATAACCACCGACTTACGGCCAGTACCTGGCGCCTGCCCCACGTCTCGAACCCGCGACCCAGTGCTGGAGGGCTTGTGGTAACAAAATGTTAGACGCCTTAACCACTTGGCCCCATAACAATTTAAAAGGACAATTTAGCAAAGATTTTTTTTGATTATAATCTATAATCTTATTTTAAAATTCTTTAAGATAATATAGTTGCAAACTCAATATTAAAACTTCATTTGTACAACCATACGTTTTAGCGGCAGCTGTCTGTGAACTTCTTACTAACAGGTATATCTTTCCAGCCGCAAAGAAAAGGTAATTTTTCGCTTTATTTAGCTTACTTCTTTGGAATATAGGGTAGTACTGGCATACATTTTGAATTAAAAGCATGTTCCAAACATTTTTTTGAAATAGCCCCCTAAAGCAAACAAAATCGATCTATTATGTCTTTATAACGACTTAGTAAGTCTTAAAAAAGAGATGTATGAGGCGTTACTATGACAGCGTAGATCTTTTCAGTTCTTTTTTAATATAAATATTTATATGTGACCAAGAGACAAGAGAAGAGGACATCGTTACAGGGACTTTAACTTAATAGAGAATACCCTGAATGCCATTACCAGACTTCCGTCCTGGTTTAGAAATAAAATGTACTACAACCCATTATATTGTTATTCTTGCTTGAAAAAAAGTCGTTTTAACTACTCAGCTTTTCACTAATACACACATGTGAACGATTTTCTCTCTTATAGAAAATGTGTATATTTACGCTGTTACAAATCGTCACAGATCAGTGAACTTGCTAATTCAGAGTGTGTAATGTATTTCTATAGAATTATCTCAGAGAGACATGTGATACAATATTGTATTGCATAGTATGTGTCAAAACCTGGAAAACGTGCAAGAACGTAAGGTTACGGCGTCTTAACAAACGATTCTTAAGAATGTGTAAACACCGTGAATACATGTCCTTGTGCAACGTACCCTAGACCTGTACGAACTTCCTGGTTGGCAAACTAATGTACAGACAAGGTGTTTGACGTTGTAGCCGACCAGACATGGGATTTTGCCGGTACCTACTGGTCAGCTGGTCAGTAGTGTGGACGCTGACGGTGGTTAACGCATCAGGTGAGAGCTCGTACTGTTTGTATACGTACACGTATGTAGTAATGACAACACTAAACCCTCGTATTATGCCCTATATACCATTAAGTGGCGAGTGCTACTCTGATATGATAACGTGTACGAAGATTCGTTTTAACTTTCGGTTAATCAAATCAGGGTAAAACTTTTTTTGTATTCTGTATTTTTCATGAACATGGAATAATCAAAACAAAGATATTAGCTAAGCCGATGTAGTTTTATATGAACACAGGTATATTAACCATGGCCTACGTGTATAAGTTTGATGTAACACTTCGGAGCTTTTATATTGTGTTGCACATTTACACTGGTAATAACACCGGGGGCTGGATTTGGGTATGTGTGTATTGTACCTGTAAAAACAGAGCCCAGACAATCACATTATTATCTATACTATAGACTATAAATGAAACGTTCGTACAAATGCATAGCTATCATATTCCCCATTCAAGTACAGGGGCCTAACACTAATGCACGTGTATCTTGAGATCATTTCCGGGTATATAAGGAATATGATACTCGTTAATTCAATGTCTATACTATCATATCAGACAAAACGTCCTTCTGCCCTCACTCAGGATTGAATTTGTGTATATACTAAATTATAGTTAGTTGTGTATACTAAATTGTAGTTATTGCTGGTGATATTTTTGTCGGATGTTCCAACACTTTAAACTTTCCCATATCTCTGCGAAGTTAAAATGCTAGTACTTATTACAGCACCGTAGGCATGACGTGTGTAGTGTGTTTGATTTGATACACTAAGCACGTACATATATCAATCCCAACCTTCCCTTACAGACCCCACCCCATCCACACACACACTACATATCTTATCAGATCAACCATCCCACTTTTATATAATTACTGTGTAATTTAACTCTATGTGTTGGATACAAGAACTACACGTGTATTCTCACTTATCATGCACACTTTCATATACAGAAAAAGTAAAAAATAAACTTTGCATTGCGAACATTTTGTTATCTTTTCTCAAAAGAGTAACATGTGTAGATAATAAACCGAAAGGGTTCTGTTTACTACATGTATTCACCAGTTTTGAAAACAGAAGTGTCCATTCGAAACAGGTCATTTTCAGTAAAACAGATACGTGATCCAGTACTCCTTCAAAACAAAAGGTTTTTCTCCATCAAATTTATCATATTCGCGAATCCAAGATAGACTGTGTCATAAGAACAGACATTTCTGCAACAAATGCTGACACGTTTTTCTGTTCGTATTTGAAAATATGCATTTGGTCTCGAACGGAAATCATTCAAAACTAATGTATTCAAAAACAATATTTATTTCATTCTTTGAACTTCAAGCTTTTGAACTCTTTTCATGGGTTTAGTAATAGAAAAATATTTTTTCACCGACTAATGCATATCTACAGTACAAAACATTCGTTCTTCAGCAACACCACAATGATACTACCGGTAAATGTACCTTGCCTGTATCTCTTTAAAGTTAGGTATCATATTGTAACGTATATGTTACCATGCCAGCCAGAGTTGCAAATCAAATTTTAAAGTTCCTTCAATCGAAATGGTATGTTATTTGGACTTATTTTTATTAACTACTATTAATTTGATCTATATTTGATAAGAAAACAGTCATTATGGTATGTTGCATTAAAACAAGGATATAATTTGTTCTTGTAACGTATTTGTTCACACAATTTAAACAAGTACCTTTATAACAAACTTTTATATTGAAAACACACAAAATATCCAGACGTAATTAAACATCAAGGTGGCTTTAACTTATACTGCAAAAAGTTCGGCCGCTAGCAGACATGTCCCTTTTTTCAATCTTTCAAAACTTAAACAGATATGTTACCATTCCAACAGATACGTTACACATTATATTGGTCAAGTGTTACTCTCGTGCTACTTAGCATTAACACTAAAACAAACTTTAAATCGATGTAATGATCACTTGTAATCAAATATATGCACCCTTCTCAAATGTTCACATAACCAAGTTGATTTAAATCCGGGAAAATAACGCACCAAAACAGAAACGTGACCAAAATGAACATATGCGTTACATGTTTTCCACGTGATGTGATCCCTTATCCTCACATATCCCACGCTTTCTTTCATAGCGTTTCACTCATTAATCCTTTAAAATCGATTTATAGTAGTTAAATTTATTTGAACATCTACAATAACATACAAATGCCATTGAATTTGAAGATATTCCCCTCGAAAACTAAGTCAGCTAATGCAAGTACAGTTTGTAAAAAGGTATAATTACATTGTTCCCATCAAAATACCACGAAACAAAACTAGATCTATAGTATCTTTGTTAGAATGTACGATTATAGAACCATTTACAACGCATCTGTTTATAACGTAGCTGGTCGGCAAAACTGTTTACGTCAACAAAATTAAATTCACTCGTTATTCGCTTTATTTACACATTGTACAACAATGTTGTACTTTTATAGTTTTATCGTGTAAGCTATACAAAAGTTCCTATGACAATGAGTACAGTTTTATCAGACTTATACCGGTCATGTATCTGTTGAAATTTTAACGGACAAACCACGAATACCGAGTTTCATGCAGGATACTAAATATATGCTCACGGAATTAATGTCGATGGATTTATATGCGATATAAGATACCTTTAGTCAATATACAAAATATACAAAGATATTTTAAACTTGTATTCAACGATAATAAAAGCTTGTATTATGGGTGTTTTGTTTAGGACAATATAACGTATCTGGCAAGACATTTTGGGACAGTAGATAATTGCAAAAAAATCCTATCTTAGCTTGAATTATTTATGTGTAAACTTGAAATTTGAAGGAAAACATATGAATTTTAACTAAACTGAAAAAAATCAAAGTTTTTTGCATCAGAAAAAGTGACGCGACAACGATTATTCGAGTGTATTGGCATGTTCATGTACACTTTATGAAAAAAATACCGTACGTTTTCATTAAAAGTTTTGTTTGTTTTTGGAAAACGTATCAACGTTGAAACAGTGAACTATAGTTTTTATGTATAGGCTATACTATAGACGGTGGAAGGATCCTGCGACCCGATTTTCGGTTAATGGCGCATGATAAGTGAGAATAGGCGTGAAGAACTTCATGTTAGTGGACGTTTTACACACGGTAAAAAGCCCAGCAATAAATGCCAGAGGAGCACACCGACACAAAACCGACCTCCGTCAGTGAGACGAAACCCGCAAGGATGGAGTCATGTAGGCGATAAATGTGTCAACCAACCAACCAAACAACCATGGCAGACAACTTCTCTGTCCTCACTCTAGACCAAAACATTTTTTAGCAAATAATGATTGGTTTTAGCAACTTTTACTTATTCGTTCGGACATCCAAATGAGACGATAAGTCGTCTTTTACGTGATAGTCAATAAGTTGCATTAAAATGATTTAAAGGAATGTAATTCTATTTTCAGCACTATAAAATAAAAGAAATGAATAATGAAACTGGACACCTCTATGTAATGGCTTTAATCATTCTGAGGTTTAGACGGCATATTATCAGACAGGACAGTCAGTCAGTGTTTCATAGTTTACAGCTACATATATACTAGAATCAGATGTGAGGAAGTGAGCAAAATATCACATGGATACAGTATTTCATAAAACAGTTTCAAATTCCAATTCTCAAATTTTCACACCTTCTTTAAGTGTTTACATTATGTCCTAGTAAACCAAAAGCAATGGTCAAATAAAATTATGTATCAATGCACATGATTATATATTTATTATTTTCGACTAGTCAAAAATTAAATAAAAACTGACTAGTAGAAATTAAAAAATATATAAAATCCTGTTTTTAACCACAAACTTACCGTTCTCCTTGACAGTTTTCCTTTTTTTATCTGCAATCGTTAGTACAATGAAGGACACAAAGTCATAAAAGCATTTGGCTTGTAGAACTATTTACAAAAACACATATTTTTCACTGTAACTGGGGTAAATAATTGCCATTTCCAATATGAAATAGCATTTTGAAGTTGCAGAACGATCGTAGCATTTAATTATTGATGTGGAACAGGTGGAAATGAGTTGAGACTGATCTTCTTTTAAAAATCGACAATGTCAATATATTATGATATTTCAATTCATGTGACAACAGGAATTCCAGCGGACGGTGCATGACACAATATTCATATCATATATTTGTCCGGACGTAACAATCGGGAACGTTCTTGTCTACAGTACAAATATGAGATAAAATACCATTTAAATAAAGTTATTCCCTTGAAGAGTGGTGGAATTCAATTAATAAACAATTTCCTTGTTGGTTACGGCCCTTAAATGACCTGTCATGGGAATGTCTTTTGAATGACGAATGAAACCATTCAACTTCCACTTTCGTTTCTAAGCGTTTTGGTTGTCTCGTTTACATATATGTTTGAATCGGAAAGGGCTATTCTTATTAGTAAGTCAAGCGTTTTGCTGACTTAGTCAATACTCACATTCTGGTCGCGATGCTGCTTGTGTTCATTTTCTGTCGATATCGATGTTACAAAACGACACAGATGTACAATGTATAGTCAATAATCAACGGCAAAAGGCTTTCGCAAATATAGCTAAAAGGGTTTATTTTATTTTTGTAAATAAGGATTTCATTTCGTGAATAACAAAAAAACGAATGGCTAGCGTGAGCACAGCTTCTGATTCTTGGAAGTTATTGGACACCTAAGCTCCGCCTCTTAGCTGGATTTTAGGATTTATTGCACATACAACTTCGAAGAAAAGTAAGGCAGATCATGATACATAGAGGTTCCCCAACGAGTGATGGTTGGTAATCATGTTTATCTAACTCGAGTTAGTTAATTTTTTAAATTGTATAAAGACACGAGATTTACCGAGTGTCTTTTACAATTTGAAAATCAAATTACGAGAGTGAGATAAACAAGATAACCTACCATCACGAGTTTGATAATGATTTCATCTTAAATACCATATCTATATTTCCACGGGCGCGAAGCACGAATACAAATATCGGTATATTCTGCTATAACTTTCTCAGATAAATATATAGATATGTATCCATAAATTACATAACAGAAGTCTATAATGTTATGAAATATAACCGTTGTATCCAAATTGTGAAATTGTAAGATATTATTTCCTTTTGACATAGACAGTACCAATATCATCAGCTGCCCCCCTATCCAACACCCGAGACCTTTATACTTTCCTACCATCCTGCCTATAATGATGTCTCCTTGACTAGCCTGTTTTTGGCCGAAGTCAGAATAATGTTACCTGCCTGATGTTATGTTACAGTGTCAAGGTTATAATATTTCACTAAAATGACACTTTAAAATCACCTTTAAGTGACCCAATCGTTTAAGAAGAATTGGAACCCCTTACCAAACCAAACCAAGCCAAACTAAACCCTGATGTTACAACTGTAGTTAATTTGTGTTTATACCTGTATAAATCCTCCCCAAAACAGAGTCATCTATCCATCTACATTGTAGTTGATAGTCAATACTAGATAGCCACATTGTATCTAATGTTTAATGAATTGTGGCCAACATTTCACATTCCATCTGTGTATGAAGGGAATATTTTCTCTCTAACGATTGCTTGGATTTCTCAACAATATTAAAGAAAGTGAAGGGGAATTTTATTGAAGTAAAAACCACGCAAAATATTCATTTGTAAATCTCGTACCAATACAGTATAATATACTTACCATATAATAAATGGATTAGACATTATATATGATAACAATAACAAAAAATCATCCTTATGTTCTATTTCAGTTAACATCGCCTCTGGTAAAGCCACTAACCAAAGTTCTGTCCTCCATAACTGGGACAGCTCTAAAGCCGTAGACGGATGTAAGAGCACATACATGACCTCCGACTGCTGTACACACACGGCGCAAGGCCAGACCGAGGCCTGGTGGCAGGTAGATCTACAGACACAGTCCGTCATAGACTCCGTGAATATCATATATAGAGGTAAGATTCTGTTGACGGTAACTTGCTTATGTCCTATCAATTAACAACTCGCATTTAATTATGCAAGTTCTACATTGGGAAGCACAATGATTGTTTTGTTAATACATTTATAAAATATGAAAGTAGATGCATAGTTCTTTTTGTCATCTGAAGTGTCTTCTCTTAAAGATAACCATCAAATCATACACAATTAAACACGAAAGGTAACTTAAAATTAGCATTAAGATGTATTTTTATTTCGATTTCGACACCCCTATCGATGAGACCGTGACTTTTGATAGAGTGTACTTTGATAGATATACAGTTATATTAATCATAATGTATTAAAGTGTACATACTGACCTCACGAGAGCTAATTTAAATAGAGGTATATCTGCATTAAATATCGGACAAAAGACAAACATATGACACTGTTAAACACAATTTAGTCTTTCCCTTTATTTCCTCTTTATCTGCCTGTCCATTTGGGGGTTTAATCTTACTTTTATCATGTGCAAACTCGGAAATAACATGAACGATATCAATGTGCTTTCGGCTAACTGCCAGGGCCTTGGAGATAGAGTAAAGAGAAAAGACGTGTTTGCGTATCTAAGAGACAAGAAGTATGATATTTATTGTTTGCAGGACACCCATTATACACTAGATCAGGAAAATAACATAAGAAATGAGTGGGGATATGACAGTTATTTTAGTTCTTTTAAATCAAATTCACGTGGTATCGCTATACTTTTAAACTCTAACTTTGAAAGTAAAGTACACAAAGAAAAGAAAGACTTGATTGGAAATTTCCTTGCTCTTCATATTACCATTGAGGGTTCCAGAACAACACTAATTACTCTGTACGGCCCGAATCAAGACAACCCAGATTTTTATAACATTGTTTCAGATACTATTGATAGTTTTGGGAATGATCATATGATTATATGTGGGGATTTTAACTTAGTATTGAACCCGGAGTTAGATTATGATCGTTCATACAGAAATATTAACAATGTTGCTGCTAGAAACAAGGTTTTAGAACTGATTGATACGTATACGCTGATTGACATATACAGGGAGCATCACCAGGATACTAAGAGATTTAGTTGGCGGAGAAGTAATCCAATAAAACAGGCCAGATTAGATTTTTTCCTTATTTCAGACAACCTTTTATCCAGTATAAAAAAATCAAGTATTGAACCGGGTTACAGATCAGATCATTCAGCCCCAGTTATAACTTTTAAAATTAATGAATTTAAGAAAGGGAAAGGCTTATGGAAACTGAACAATTCTTTATTACTGGAACATGAATATTTAGATATGGTAAAAAAATTGCATCGAGAACATGAAGTTACAATATTGTCTTCCAGTGTATAATTTTAACTCCTTATCACTTATTCCCAATAGTGATATTCAGTTTTTAATTAATGATCAACTTTTTTTTAGAAACATTGTTAATGGAAATTAGAGGCAAATCTATATCTTATGCATCTTACAGGAAAAAGCAACAGAACTTGAAAGAAGAAGACCTTAAGAAAATTATAGAAGTTTTAGAAGATAGTATAAACTCAGACCAGGAAGAATTAGGAGATAAGAAAAGGGAGCTGGAATGTATACGTTTGAAAAAAATCAGAGGTAGTATTATAAGATCAAGAGCAAAATGGGTAGAAGAGGAAGAGAAACCTACATCTTATTTTTTTAATTTGGAAAACAGAAACTTTATTTCCAAAGTTATTCCACAAATTCAGAAAGAGTACAATGAAAATATTACAAAGCAGAAAAATATTTTAGAAGAAGTGCAATCATTTTATGCAGACTTATATAGACATAGGGATGTTGACAATACTGATTTAGATGTTCATCTTAGTGACTGTAATATTCCAAAGTAAAATGATGTTGAGTCTAGCAATTTAGAGGGTAAAATAACATTGGGGTAGCAGGGAAAGCATTGAAAGACATGAAAAATAATAAAAGTCCTGGGTCTGACGGTTTTACTTCAGATTTTTTTAAGACATTTTGGAAATATTTAGGTAATTTTGTTGTTCGTTCAATTAATTATGGTTTTACAGATGGTCAGCTGTCAGTCACACAACGACTAGGTATAATAACATGTATCCCAAAGGGAGATAAACCACGTCATTTTTTGAAAAATTGGAGACCAATTTCACTTTTGAATATCACTTATAAAATAGCCTCTGGAGTATTTTCTCGTAGGATAAAAACTATATTAGGAAAACTTATAAATAATGACCAGACAGGATTCTTATCAGGGCGCTTTATTGGGGAAAATATTCGAACATTATATGATGTGATGCACTNGCATTTGATTCGGTTTCATAGAGTTTTATTGATAAGTTACTAGAATATTTTAATTTTGGGGTGGACATAAGACAAAGGGTTAAATCTTTACACACTAATGTATTTTCTTATGTTAATCAAGGTGGCAGTATTTCTGCACCTATCAACATTCAACGCGGATTCCGTCAAGGTGATCCTATCGCCCCATATATTTTTAAACTTTGTGTTGAGGTCTTAGCATCAAAAATAAGAAAAAATGACCATATTAAAGGCATCCAATTGGAAAATATAGATATTTTAAATATACAATATGCAGATGATTCTGGGTTGATACTAGATGGTACTGAGAGGTCTCTTAAGGAATCTATCGATGAATTGAATAATTTTGCAAATATCTCTGGGTTAAAGATCAATACTACAAAAACACAGGTTATATGGATAGGCAGTAGAAAATATAGTGACCAAACTTTCCTTCCAGACTTGCATCTACAATGGGGGAAGGATAAGTTCAACTTTTTGGGTATAGATTTTTCCGTAGATTTAAGTGAGATTCCAAGAATGAATTTTGACAAAAAGATTGTTAAACTTAAAGCTCTTATTAATAATTGGAATAGACGGAGTTTGACTCCATTAGGTAGAATTAGTATCATAAAGTCTTTGTTGATTTCCCAACTTAATTACCTGTTTATCACTTTGCCAAATCCATCCGAAAAATATATTGCTAAGTTGAATTCTTTGTTATTCAATTTTCTATGGAATGGCAAAAGTCATAGGATTAAAAAAGAAGTTGTGATTCAAAACTATATAAATGGGGGATTAAAGATGATTGATGTACATGCTTCTATAGATTCTCTTAAGCTAGGTTGGATTAGAAGACTGTTCCAGCCATCTGGAAAATGGAATCAGCTTTTGAATCTAATTTTGGATCCTAAAAATATGATTAATTGTGGAAAAGAATACATTATGACATGTGTAAATACCTGTCTTAACCCATTTTGGAAGGATGTTTTTAAAGGATGGGTTAGACTGAATAATTCCAAATTTATGAGACAAACCTACAGTAGAAGTGAATCAATGTTAAAAAACTCCCCTACGGTATAACAAAGATATTCAAGTGGGTAATAATTTTATTTTTTATCGAAATTGGTTTGAGGCAGGAATATTTACAGTGAATGATCCGGTTAAAAATTCTGACAGCTTGACTTTCTATTCACTTGAGAAGTGTAACTTAATGTTCTCGATGCAATTTTTTACCATATCTAAATATTCATGTTCCAGTAATAAAGAATTGTTCAGTTTCCATAAGCCTTTCCCTTTCTTAAATTCATTAATTTTAAAAGTTATAACTGGGACTGAATGATCTGATCTGTAACCCGCTCTGTCCACGTTGATGTTTATTACTGGCTAGCATGATGAAAAATATTGCTAAATAATAGCAGAGAATCCCAAAAGTATCACTTCAATCTCTCCGATATAATACAAGTCCGGTATATACAGTGGTGTATTCATGGTTTAATAGCAGTTGTTTTCAGTTGGTTGGTTCATGTACAGAACAAATATCAAGAATGTAAATATATACCAATGAAGAATTAGATATAAACATCGTTTTTAATAATGTTTATATAGATTTTATAGACCACCATACACATCTAGGTATTTATATTGATGCGAACTGTATATAGTCAAATCGAATCGATAGCATTTGTAAAAGTGTTAATAATCAAATAAATATGGTTCAAAAATTAAGATACACTATAAATTGTAAAATATTAAATAGGATTTATCTAACCTTTATCTTACCTGTTATGAGGTATGGGATTGTTGTTCTATCGCCGATGCATGTAAATTAGAAAAAAAATACAATTAGAAGTGGAGCGTATTGTCACGGTTTTACCATCTTTTGCTAGTAGATAGTCGATGTATACTGAAACAGGTTGGGGAACACTGTCTGAAAGACGCCCTCGCCGCAAGCTTCATCTTTTTAATAAAATACATAATAAAATGACCCCTTCTTACATAAAAGACATCGTTCCACTTCTGGTATCTACTGTAACCCCATATAACAATTCTTTCATACCTCCTAATGTAAGAGTATGGACTACATTGAGGCCACCTTGAAAAATGCACATTCCTTTGACAATTTTAAAGATATTCTAAAGAAACAAAATGAAACATTCAAGGTACCAGATTTGTATCTAGTTGGCGACCGCAAAATAAACATTCTAACAACCAGACTTCGACATAAATGTAGTACTCTAAATGACGATCTCTTCATCACTAACTTAATTAGCTCTTCTGATTGTGCATGCGGATACTCAATTTGAACACTCTAACCACTGCTTCTTCACATGCAGCAGATATACTGAACAACGACTACGATTGTTCAGAAATCTTCATAAATATTTGCCGCTGAGTCTAGAGAAACTTTTATATCGTAGTGAAAAAAACTCGAGTGAGGAAAATGAAGAGTTATTCATGCATGTCCAGCAGTTCGTGTCGAGAACTCAACTAGGTTACGTCTTTCTCACTATAGTCTCTTCTCCAACCCTTCTTCTGAACGACAACATGGCACGGGATGTGATGAACAATAGAAATGTGAATGTGATGAATAGTGCTAAGCAAATCACTTGTGCTGTCGGTCCTATACATGTATACTGCTATTATGCTTGTATGAGTGGATGAGAGAGTGCGTTGGTGTGATTGTGTAAGCATATAGGTGAACATATATCTTTAAGTTAATATTTGTTTCAAACTGTTAAATGCTAATAATTTTTGCTCTCTCGCTACCTCTCTTCTATTCAATCATTCGATTATAATGATAGTATGTCTATATCTATATATATGGGACAAAGAAGTAATTCCAACAGTGTGGACCCGTTTACTATTTTAAGTAGTTCGTATCCTACGGACATACCTCCATTAGGATCCAGTGTTATATGGGATTTTACCATCTATATTACTTCTTTGACCCATATATCTATATATCTATCTATAGAATAAAAATGACATAGAAATCATCTATATATTGATATTAAGTCATCTTACGATGTACACATTTGTTTCATTCTTTTAAATTGTAAGGAAATGGCGATAATAATGTTCACATAACTTGTGCCCAATCCTTTTGCTGAATGTATGGTAATTCTAATATGTGGCCAATAACTTATTCTGACAAACTAACTAGTCGTCTGCAGAGGGCCCAGAACACTGCAGCAAGTCTGGTTATTCGAACTAGAAAGAGAGAGCATATCACACCTGTGCTATTCTTATTGCACTGTTTACCTGTACGATGTAAGTCGTGGTACACAATTTTGGTGTACAAATACAAGGCACTGAATGTAACAGCTCCCCAGTACCTACAGGAGTTTGTTACCCTGTATCAGCCGTCACGATTACTGCAGTCGAACACAGAATCATTGTTGTTTATCTCGTACTGTGATCTACGGAAACCGGGGGTTTGGGAGGGTTTCGGACACGTTGTGGAATAGCTTACCATCTGCTATTAGAAAGTCAAATACTCTGGCCAATTTCAAGAAGGATATACAGACCCACTTCTTCACGTCTGCATTTTAGGCTCATTGCACAGACGTCATGTACACACCACCCTTTATATTTTAATTTATATAGATAGTGATATTATCATGTATAATGGTGATTTCTATGTCTTTTTTGTTTATCAATTATGATACTATCATCCATTTGTCGTAAATTGCTTTAGAAGAATTTTACAACATATATAGGGCGTATTATAAATGTTGTATATTATAAGTATTGTACTGTCCCGGGAGTGTTGATGTTACGTACTTGGTATAATACTATGCAGGAACAGGTATGCAACTGTCCTGTACCGAAACAGACTTTTATGGACATCTTATAAGATTTTTGTTTGTTCCGGCATTATTTGGTGTTATTTTTTCTTTATTAAACAATTCAATATTTAGATGTAAGTTTTTTGCTTTGTTTCAAAAATCACTTTTCAGAACACGTACTTCACAAATAAGAATAAGTTATGTTGATATATGTTTATTTGATATAATGTATGATAAATACATGTATGTACATGTTTGTTGCAGTGAAGTCACGAATGAATCGTTTTAATCACGTTGTATTTTGAAATCAATGTCACAAATTACGACCACAAACAGCTTCCTTTTCTTTCTAAATTCAAAGTAACACGATTTTCTTATTTATTGAAGTCAAATGTGACACAGGACACGGCGACAAATCGAGAAACTTTGTCGTAACAAACCATCATATCATTTCACAAAGTGACAGAAGCTAAATGATAATTGTATATAATGAAAGAGCGATGTTTAATGGCAATGCACCCCTGCATATCGTGGTTTTAGAAAAGAATATACCTGCTGATACCCACAGCGCCGACATTTTAGAGAGTCCTTTCTTTATAACGAGTACGGTTCTCGCTGGGTATGAAAGCGCATTACCTGTCAAACCGGTTATCCATCTACCACTGACCGTTTTGCGATTCAATGCACCGCGCACCCTGATCGGCAACCGATGTCAAAATCAAAGCACTTATATGAAACACTGCCAAGCTGGTTGCTACTTATGGCACATATCTTTTATCCAAAATAAAAGATATATCCCTGAAAATACTTCAATAAATCCCATATATAGCATCGGCCTTTCACGTGCATAAAACCGCACCCACACACGAAAACTTTACTATGAATCCTTAGTCTTTGTCGTGAAGACGTTTTACTAGCAAAACGCGACAATCACAGATGTGAAGTCAACAATGTGAAATTTGATAAATGAACCGTTCTCATCGAAATGACGGCAATTATATAGTATTGTTTTCACACAGGATGTTGTTACTAGACAAAGCTTACTGAAGCTTAACTTACAAAACGAATACCACAAATAGGATATTGTTTTACCTAAATAATAGATAAGAGAACGAAATATACTTTGCCATGTAAATCTATACAGCATCATCCAAGCAAAAATTAAATATAGAAACAAAAAATAAGCTATTATTAAGTAATAATTGATTATGAATTTTGCCTACTCTTAACTCGGGTATCAAATGTTCTAACCCGCTATATATTATTTATTGTAGATGAGAACAACCTAGCCAGATTTGCGGGATACGAGATATTCCTGTCTAATACTCAAGACTGGACATTAGGAACAAGGTGTCACAAGGACACCACAGCTGAATTGGGGTCCATGGCTGTGACACAGTACATTACATGTCCAGGTGTCTCCCGGTATCTGACTATCTACAATGACCGTCGAGAAGAAGCAAAAACGTGGTACTCGACGGATGCTATACTGGAACTGTGTGAGGTACAAGTTTATGGTGAGTATCTACATTTATCTATTACAATACTAAACTATGAATGTCATTAACATATTACAATACGTCTTATTTTGTTATAACTACAAATGAAATGGACTTTTTACCTCCAAGGAACTATTTAAGTTTCAGTCCCAGATTTTGACCTCTGTTGTCTTGGGCTGTTAAGTGTGTGCTTCTGTCGGAACGATACTCAAGTACAATCCAAAACCAGTCCTTGGTCGCGACCATTTATCGTAAACTTTTCGAGGATTTTCGGAAATGTTTTGAAATATTCTCGCAGCAATAAACTGCTAAATTTCATTGAATAACCCCTGATTGCATTGTCAATTTAACAATTACGAAGAGTTGCAAGTTTAAGTTATATTATACGATAGAATCGGATAAAAATACTCGAGTAAAGTAGGCCCAACTTTTAAGGACGTTACGTTGTGAATTGATAAACAACATTGGTAAAGTGGTGAAGTTAGCTCCTTTTTGTGTACCGCAAAGAGTCAAAGTCGCATGATAATATCAACCGGCAGGAATTTACAAGGTGACATTCATGCGAATTGAACCGATAATGATAAAGGTTTGAGTTTGAAAAATAAATATTAACGGGTTCAAAACAGCCAAATACATTGCGATCTTTTCTTTTCAAAGGAGAATTGCAGAAATCACAATTGTTTGGTGTTCTTCATGTCTCGCGAATTCGGCTGTTGGCGGTCCTCGTCGAACCTGTTTGAGTGGCTGCCTTTAAGCGTACACACTCGGCCGATACCGATGACCAATTCAGTCGGATTTGCAGACGATCAGAAAACTACTTGGAAAAGTGTGTTTAATAACAAAATAAAAGATTTATCCGTTTATAAGATTGAATCTTTTCTGAAACTCATTGTTTTGAAAACAACATCGTTATATTCCAATTACCTGTTCTGACCATGCCAGGGGACCGTGTGAGCTCGCAGATCTCCCCGTATTCGAGGTGTCAGTCAACGCTTACGTTATATATGCGACATGCTTTCTTATTAATTCTATGTGTTGGCATGGCTACCTGAACTGCGTGTATGTATTTACTATATATTATTGTTTACCATTTTGATTGACAGGTGGAAATATATCCGTTGTAGCTTGGTCAATGATTTATCTAAAAATAATCATACAGAATGATGGGGTGACTTTCATGTCATTCTGACATATTTCTAGTTTGATTTTGTGATAGGGCTCTACGAGAGATAATTGTTGTCATGTTATACCAAGGTCTAATCGAATCCGTGGTTTGCAGTACCGCCGAACATTATGTTATAATATTTCCGGGTCTATTAAGTTGGTATGATTTTTAATGTCATAAAAAGAAGCAAGTTTTATTCACATGAAATATGTAATAATATCAAAATGACTGTCTGAGATGATAGTTCTTGAGGAAGAAGGACTAAAATCGGATCATATACGTATGTAACGAAAATGTCTGACCGATATCATTATTATATTCTGTAGGTATTTGAGAAGGTTATTTTTTAACATGTTCATAATTATTTTATAATGAATTCTCTCTTCTATGAACATCAGTCTGGCTTTATGCCAGACCATTCTACTGTTTATCAATGAATTGAAATATATCACAATATTTGCATGGCACTTGATAAAAAAGAACATACATGTTTAATATCCTGTGACATATCAAAAGCGTTTGATAGGGTTTGGCACTACGGGCTATTGGCAAAATTGAAATCTTATGGAATTACAGGAAACCTTTTGGGATGGTTTAAAGATTATCTCTGTCATAGAAACCAGAGAGTTTTCATTGCTGATTCACGTTCGTCCATTGGTTTTATCAAAGCTGGAGGTTTCCATTTTTGGCCCTTTCTTTTTTTAATATATATAAATGATATTGCTGAAGTTTTACGTTCTGCATCTCGTCTTTTTGCTGACCATACCACTATTTTTAAATCCTCCACACTTTGTGTTGATATTGAAACTGAGTTAAATTAAGATTTATTATCGCTCGATTCCTGGGCAAAGCAGTTGCTAGTAAATTTTAACCCTGGTAAAACAGAGATTTTGTTTATAACTAATTCTGTAAATCTAAATGGCCAACTTGATCTTATCTTTGGTGGTGAAATTTTAAATTTTACTGAAACACATAAATCCTTGGGTGTTGTTTTCAATTTAAGTGGGAAATGGTCTGATCTTGTCAATTATGTTTATGATTCTGTAATGAAAAAGATAAATGTACTCAGGGAGTTAAAATATATTCTTAATAGGAACACTTTGTTGAAAATGTATACCACTTTTATTTTACCGGTATTTGAGTACGCCTGTGAACTGTGGGATGGATGCACTCTTAACGAATCAGAATTACCTGAAAAGGCTCAAAGAGAAGCATTACGTATCATTACTGGTCTTCCGTCATATGTAAACAATTCTGCTTTATACATTGAAACAGGGTTGGAGAAGTTATCAGACCGAGGAAAAAAGAGAAAACTGCAGTTGTTATTTAAGATGAAAAACAGTATTACTCCATATTTTCTTAACGATCTCTTACCACCTACGGTTGCTTTCAACAATCCCTATCCACTTAGAAACAGAGATGGTTTTATCGTTCCAAATCATAGACTTTCTTGTACACGCTCTTCTTTTTTACCATCAACATTACTTTCTTGGAACGGGTTAGACGTGGAAACAAGATCTTCTCCTTCGCTTTTTACTATTAAATCTCCTATTTAACATCCAGTTAATCAAAAAGCACCATCCTTCTACAGTTTTGGAGAAAGAAAATTTAATATATTGCATACAAAGTTGAGGTACAATTGTAGTCCGTCAAATTATGACCTTTTTAGAGTAAATCTTACTGAGAACTCTGAATGTATTTGTGGAAACACTTGTGAGAATGCCTACCACCTCTTTTTGATATTTCCTCGTTATAATATACAAAGACGTACTCTTCTTTCAAATTTTGATGATTTAAATCTGGATGTTGTCATTGATATAAATTTATTGCTCATAGGAAATGAAAATCTGTCGGTAGAAGTAAACACTATAATTTTTAGAAATGTGCAAAAGTACATTAAATCCAGCCAAAGGTTTAGTTAATGTGCTATGACATTAACTCATTATATTTATATCTGTTGTATTATGTCATTTATTCTATGAAAAAATGATATTCATTGTGATCAAATTATGCTATTTCTCAATTTATGTAAAATTTATTGTGGAGAGGGCCTTTGTAATAATGATATAACTTGTGCCTAATCCGTTTGCTACATTTATGCAATAAAGTAATAAAAAATGTAACGAAATACTAAATCATATTTGCTTTGTCATGCAAAGACGTAAAATGCATAGCCGTGTAACAATGTTTTGTCCATATATGCCGCCAGGGACTATATGTTTTCTTTTTTTGACAAAGAGACTTAAATACTTTTATTCCTACAAATTCCAGAGATTAGGGACAATGCAATATTTTGTAACGGGATGGGACCGGTTATTTCACTAAAACAAACATGAACATGTCTTTTTCTTATAATATAAAAGTCGATATCCCATTACAAGGAAATAGATAATTGCATTAACAAAGTTGTATCATCAAAAAAGGTTAATTCACAAATTTTATATGCTTACATCGCCCTGTAATTGAAAAACGTATTATGCATACACCGTCCATATCTGACAAAATTTGCATGATGTACTAAGTTGAAGAAGCGTATGAAAATGACTTACTGCGTATGGAAAAGGTGTAAAAGGGAAAGCAAGTATACATGTACATATGCTGCATGGTCCTGAATAAAGTGGCAGAAGAAATAAATCAGTCGTCATTTAGCTTTAATGATTTGTTTAAACTTCTCAATACGCGCCGGCACTTTTATGAAAACATTTAAAAATAAATTGATTGCGTGAATATTTCCTTTGAAAGTAAACATTCTCCCGCGTTTAAAAGAGAGTGTACTTCTGTGCCCATTTGCCCCGGTCTCATCCCGGTAATAATATTTCCTGGTCCATTACTACACTGAGATGGCAGCACAACTTTGTTCGTTTGAATATTGTCAAGTGTTTAACTAACAAATGATTAACAATATTTACTGCGATGGTAATTAGATCAGTTTTAGCACAAGATTTGAATTATTCCATGATGTCAAAGTGTAACTATTTGCATATAAACAGTATTGATTTAAAAATTATGAGCTTCGCGTCCGGAAATCTAATATAGAAACACCAAGAGCTACATATGTATGGGTCGTTTTTCTTGGGTGTTTAATTGAATATCCCATTATAAAGGATATACAGATTTATCAGCTTGAATTATATGGAATTTAAATCAAATTTATATTTACAAGTGTACCCTAAACGGCATTCATTATCAATTATTGGGTTCGAATGACAGACAATCAGTCAACTTTCTGTTATGCGTAGTGTAAGGCCACCCTATTCATGGAAAAGTTCCAGAATTACAAAAACGATAAGCGCAATTTTTCGAGATGTTCTCCGTCTAAAATGAAGCTTAAATATAAGACACACTTGTGCTGACAAAGCAATTAACATGAGCCTTCACGTGTCAGATTTGCTTTATAAACTGTGATAATGACCAGATCTTCAATATTGGTACAAGTTCAGATCCTTTGAACCTTTTGGGTATTGCGGATGTGTTACATCTTTGCAACAAATTATTGGCCCATAATATATTTACCACTAAAAAGAAAAAAAAGAAAATGCGTCAACAAAACAGTTATTAAAACTCAAAATCGATAAAATTAAGTATAATAATATGTACCACTTATAAATTCACCGTTATAGTGATATCTTATTCTCAATATTAACGCATAGTACATTTGCATTACTAGAATGTATTTGCCAAATTGGGTGCATAGACATCACATTTCTTCTGCAGGTTGCCAAGTTGGGAAGTACGGAAATGGAAATTGCAATAACGACTGCTTAAACTGCCTCGGTAACATGTGTGACGCAACATCTGGTACATGTGGTACGTATTCTTGATCTATATTTATCCTATGCATCTGGTACATGTGGTAAGTATCCTTGATCTATATTTTTCCTACACATGAACAATAATGAGAACAGAAGAGCAAATTATTTATAAGATCGTATTACGGGATTGCCTCCTTCATGTGGTAAGTATCCTCGATCTATATTTTTTCTATACATCTGGTACAGGTGGTAAGTATCCTCGATCTATATTTATCAAATGCATCTGGTACATGTGGTAAGTATCCTTGATCTATATTTTTCCTACACATGAACAATAATGAGAACAGAAGAGCAAATTATTTATAAGATCGTATTACACATCTGGTACATGTGGTAAGTATCCTCGATCTATATTTTTTCTATGCATCTGGTACATGTGGTAAGTATCCTCGATCTATATTTATCCTATACATCTGGTACATGTGGTAAGTATCCTTGATCTATATTTTTTCTATTCATCTGGTACATGTGGTAAGTATCCTTGATCTATATTTCTCCTACACATGAACAATAATGAGAACAGTAGAGCGAATTATTTATAAGATCGTATTACGGGATTGCCTCCTTCCGTCCATTTGACATTTAGTTTAGTAATTATGGTAATTATCCTCGATCTATATTTTTTCTATACATCTGCTACATGTGGTAAGTATCCTCGATCTATATTTATCCTATGCATCTGGTACATGTTGTAAGTATCCTCGATCTATATTTTTTCTATGCATCTGGTACATGTGGTAAGTATCCTCGATCTATATTTTTTATATACATCTGGTACATGTGGTAAGTATCCTCGATCTATATTTTTTCTATACATCTGCTACATGTGGTAAGTATCCTCGATCTATATTTTTTCTATACATCTGGTGCATGTGGTAAGTATCCTCGATCTATATTTATCCTATGCATCTGGTACATGTTGTAAGTATCCTCGATCTATATTTTTTCTATGCATCTGGTACATGTGGTAAGTATCCTCGATCTATATTTATCAAATGCATCTGGTACATGTGGTAAGTATCCTTGATCTATATTTCTCCTACACATGAACAATAATGAGAACAGTAGAGCGAATTATTTATAAGATCGTATTACGGGATTGCCTCCTTCATGTGGTAAGTATCCTCGATCTATATTTATCAAATGCATCTGGTACATGTGGTAAGTATCCTTGATCTATATTTCTCCTACACATGAACAATAATGAGAACAGTAGAGCAAAATATTTATAAGATCGTATTACGGGATTGCCTCCTTCCGTCCATTTGACATTTAGTTTAGTAATTATGGTAAGTATCCTCGATCTATATTTTTTCTATGCATCTGGTACATGTGGTAAGTATCCTCGATCTATATTTTTTATATACATCTGGTACATGTGGTAAGTATCCTCGATCTATATTTATCCTATGCATCTGGTACACGTGGTAAGTATCCTCGATCTATATTTTTTCTATGCATCTGGTACATGTGGTAAGTATCCTCGATCTATATTTATCCTATACATCTGGTACATGTGGTAAGTATCCTCGATCTATATTTTTTATATACATCTGGTACATGTGGTAAGTATCCTTGATCTATATTTCTCCTACACATGAACAATAATGAGAACAGTAGAGCAAATTATTTATAAGATCGTATTACACATCTGGTACATGTGGTAAGTATCCTCGATCTATATTTATCAAATGCATCTGGTACATGTGGTAAGTATCCTCGATCTATATTTATCAAATGCATCTGGTACATGTGGTAAGTATCCTTGATCTATATTTTTTCTATGCATCTGCTACATGTGGTAAGTATCCTTGATCTATATTTTTTCTATGCATCTGGTACATGTGGTAAGTATCCTTGATCTATATTTCTCCTACACATGAACAATAATGAGAACAGTAGAGCAAATTATTTATAAGATCGTATTACGGGATTGCCTCCTTCCGTCCATTTGACATTTAGTTTAGTAATTATGTAAGTAAAACTGACATGGTAACGTGAATATCAACAAATACGAATATACTCGCAATGCATTTGAAATAAGTGATATCCTTCAACCTTATCAGGGTCGTAGGAGGGGTAAGTATCATTGTATTCTTCATTTCCTTTTATAAGAATTCGTTTTAGCACCATTTACACAATGATAATGCGACGTCTTTTTTCTGTGTTCGTTGTCATTGCTCTGTTCAATTATTCGGGAAGAAAATAGAGCTTTAAATTGGGGTTTGATGAGCAATATTTTACAGAAAATAACACATTCACACAAAGAAATAATGTATGTATTTAACAAAACAAATGTTGCATATATCAGAGATGTAAAGTTAGCACATATGCATGTCACTACATGTATTATTCATGACTGATTTAATTTACATGTAACAGTATTTTTTATGTACATTTATTTTTTCTGAATTTTTTTTTTAAACTGTGATACAATTAAATACAAAATATTGTTAGCTTCTCTTTATTAATTTCAGTTTTAAGCTTCGTCTTGTAATTTGATAAATCTTACGATTTAACAAACTCACTGAAAGATGGTATAGTCAGCATAAATGCCAACCCCTGATAAATCATATTAAAATATTCCAAAAATATAGGGAACTTATATTTCTAATTTGGATATAATGAACCTGTACATTTAGTTACTTAATGGTACTGATTGACGTTAACGACGTCAATAATAAGGCGGTAATGCTGTTGTCTTCATAAAATTGTTCACTGGACTTATAACATACCGATCTCTTTTGCGACCAAAATATAAAAGAGCTAATGTATCAGTTCAATTTATTCAAATGATATACATGAACATCAATTCCATGTTTAAATGGGATTTTTGAATTCATGTATGAATTATTAGAGTTATAAAATTACGGGTGACTAAAGCATATTTTAGGGGGTTTGTTGAACCCTTATGTAAACAAATAGGTTTTAACATTTCCTCTAACGATTGATTGCCTAGACTTTACATGCTTCAAAGCATTGGAAATAGATTTTTGCAGTTCATCATTTCTTTAAAGAATTTTCAGCATTAAACAAGAAAAAATGTTCTTTAAATAGCCTAACATTTATCACTCACAGAAGAAAAATCATAAAAAAAATCATTTCGGCAGTCTTTTCTAGTAATTTCTACTTTAGATTAAAAAATAATAATTATATAAGCCCGATATAGAAAACAACAACACCTAAAGAATTTTAATTAAGAAAATATAATCAACAATGTTTTTGCATTTACAGACATCAATTCAACAGTTAAAAAACCTGAACGATATAATTTCCAACATAAGCTATATAGGAAATCAAACATTGATTCGTTTATCTGAGACTGCTAATATCCCCGTTATAACATCTGACGATGGGGGATTTAGCGTAATAGAGAAGCATTTGTATGCATAAAAAAAGCATTATAAAATAAGCTAAACAAGTCAAGGTATAGTATTATTGAATTTTCATGAATTTCTATTTTTTTACGTATTCAACAATTTTCATTAACAAATGCGAACGGCAACGTATAGCATACACTAACTTCACATTTAAGAAAGAAATGTATGCACATGTTAAAAATGGCAATACTCAAATCATATATCATATAATCATATAATACGAGAATAGAATTAATGAGAATATAATGTGAAACCCATATTCGAAGATAAAAATAGTTGAAGAAAAGTAACTTATTCCTGGTAAAGGACAATATAAATAAACAATACAGTATTTAATTAAACAATTAAGAAACAGTGATTATTTAACATGTTAATGAAGACACGGAACGACATTTCAGAAGTCAACAAATAACATTAGGCATATTGTTGGCAATGTTATGTAGGTATATATGATAGCACTATGCCAGACCAAGGGTAACTGATCGTGAAAAAATCAAAAAAGAATCTTCAATGAAAAGTATCCAGTCAAGAACAAATTTTATTTTTGGATAAAATGTAAGCATTAGTTTGGTATCGATTCACAACAAAAATGAAATCTTAAAACAATAAGAGAGCCCGATATACAATTCGAACAGATACTACAGTTTAGATCCAGCTGCGATAATTGTTTTAATATTTCCTAAACACTTTGAAACGTGTTTTGTTAAGAAAAAATACATTGATATGCTTTTCCGCCATTGTTTTAAGAAACAGCAAACAAACAAAATATAGTTCCATTTTTTAAATTTTATTTGTAGAATTATACAAGTCGTATATTTTTATATGTACTTTACACACCTTATTCAAGCTTTGATATCAAGCCAATTATGTTTAATGTTCCATTCAAATTAGCATAACAAAATTGCATCGAGGGATTTTCACGGCGGACTTGAACCTAGAACGCCGTATGCTATGTCATTTAAGTGTGTCAATATGCAATGATGGGGCCATAAATATATATATAAAACTTAATGTCAATTTTGTCAATTGGTCTAAGCATACAGAATATAAATATTTCGTGTAGGTGTATGATTACTAAGTATTCTAACCGGCCTGTTGTGCACACTGTTGCGTTAATGGATGTACGTTTATGTATATATGTACACTTAAAATAGTTCAAAAGTGGAACTTTAGATTACCTTGTACAGTCATTTAATAACATCAAATCTAACCTCGAATTTCAGACGATTGCGCTGCTGGATATTATAAAGTTAGTGAAATTTGCAGTCCATGTGCGTCTAATTGCGCAGGAAAGAAATGTGAGGGTCTTACGGGAGCTTGTATAGGTAGGTGAGACATTATTACTACATGTGTATTTTACTTATTTCACACATGCATATCACACGCATCGTTTTGCATTGGTCGAATTTTGCATGAACTCTAGATCCGGGTGCTTAAACATAGAATACACATTGCTGATACTATGATTAATTTCTGTCGTCAAGAATTACTGTCCTTCAACTTCTATATGATTTCATGACAGGTTTTTAGTGGGAGTGCTATCATATCATTTTAATACAAGCAACGCGCTTTTTACCATATCAATACTTTCATTAAAATACACATGTATTTGTTATCCACATGGCTATGTTATTTCATCTGACAAATATAATACTCCTTGTAAATTTTCCGATCAGTTTTGAAAATGACTTATATGCTTTGTTTAGAAATGATATATCCGTTATCAGAATATCATGTGATACAAAGTTTTTTTCTTTTATGATAATGTATATTGACTGTCAAAATAGCCGTCGATAATCATGATGACATGCTGTGCATTAATTATCATGCCTTTTCACACGATCTATTGTTAGCTTGAAACGTTCCCAATTACTTTTAACAGCATTTTCTTAAAATAGCAAATATTTCAGAGTACTGCGTTTTGTTTTACAGTATGTATGACATTCTGTTGATACAAATTATGGTGACGTGTACTTTATAAGAGCGTAGCCCTTATGTTTTTTCGTCCGGAAGTAGACGACCAGTGGGGAAACCGGAAATGTATCCTTGAAGCAAAGACAATAGTGTTTCAACCAATACATGAACATCTTCATATAGTGAAAACAATACTCATGTTTTATATTTAATACAAATTGTGAGTGAAAAAAAAAACAATCACATAAATTATGATACTAGTAGGCATGAAACTCCGTTCAGAGAGTATCATATTATGACGTCACAAGCACGTCACACTCTGTCGGCCTTCATCGGTTATTTCCGGAAGGATGAAAAATAACCGGAAAATCTTGGAGTTGATGTCGGTTGCATTTATCGCGTGATCGGGCTGGTGACCGGGATTGAATCCGGCCATCTTTGTGAAGACGAGCGTGCTATCCACTGCGCAACCTGATTCAACATAAACGTTACACAAAAGAACAAAAAATCAACTTGAATAGTTTTGACTGGAAGAAAATGGCGTCATTGATGCAAAAATTATATTGTGAATACATTTTTACCAATAATCAATGAAACAAAAAATCTACACACCGGAGACCGGGGCAAGTTCGGCCAACCCTGATATTTTTGTTTTTGAGCTAATATTTACAACTTTAAGGATCTTAGCAGTTTAGTTTTAATGACGAGGAAAATTACTTTTGATAGAGTAGAAAGGAAATCATGATCTCGCTTCAAGTTATGCGAACGTTCTGATCACATAATTGCTACTTTTTTACGGTCAAATGTAACACGTTTACAGCTTCAAATGATATACATAAAAGCCAAGTCAAGCACTCACTACTATATTGCTGTACGACAAGAATTTAGTAAAATATCAATTTGAGCCCGGACAGGTTCGGCCAATGATACCGGGACAAGTTCGGCCCATGTAAGACAAAAAAGTGGTAAAATTGGCGGTAAAATCTGACGTTGCATGCTTTATGACGTCATTATTAGGCTGATTCCAATGGGGGCCGAACTTACCCGAATGCCTGTCCGAACTTATCCCATGGCGGACTTATCTCATGTTCGGCAATCCGATCTTCCGACAGGGAACATTAAATAATGTTCAAAAACGGACGTGCTGTCATACTTCCCAGAACGGACTTTAACAAAAATTGGCCGAACTTGCCCCGATCTCCCCTATTGTTATGTCGGTCTTAATCTCGTTAGAGCTTATGTTTTATTGTCATTCCTCGACTCGCCGAGTTTAAATAAAGTTGATCTTATCTCATTCTGGAAGTAGTTTTCTGAATCAGTAAATATCAGAGATCAACAAAAGCTACGCTCTCATAAGGCTTTGCCTTTTCATATTATACACGAAATGCATATAAAGATATCATGCCGCTAACCTACGTTCGTTTTTACTTATTACAATGTAGCAGGATAAAATTAGCATTGTTGATTTTTCTTCCAAAGCAAAAGTTATTACCTTTCCGTTAATAATCAAACTCAAGATATAAACAAAAAAAGGAGTGAAAAATTTATTTTTTCAACTTGCCTTGTAGAATTTGATGATTTACATAATGTTACGCATATCCCAATGGCCCCTTTTATAATGAAAATATTTCTTATCAAATTTTAGTACTCTGCTTTTGCTATAACGGTAATCTTTTGGTAATATACTACTTTATAAGTGAATTATAAAGTCGTTTGGCATACTAAGTGACGTAATAGATCCTATCAATTACGTTGAAAGCACATGTATTGTGTTATAAATGCCCTTATAGAGACGCACGCACCTCTACAGACTAAGGTGATAACTGTGAGACCGAATCCCCCGTGGTATAATGAAAATCTCTGCGTAGAAAAACACAACCGTAGAAAAGCAGAGACATTAACGAAGGGCCAAATTGAACGTTCACCAACAGATTTATAGGAAACAATGTCGGTTAGTTGGTTCACTTCTCATTCAGTCAAAGAAGGCGTAGTATTCGGAAAGAATCGAAGAATGTGGTAAGGATCATAGACAACTTTTTAGACTCACCAAAAACATAATGGCTCAGAAGGGTGAAATTATCCTACCAAGCTGTAAATCTAAAAAAGACTTGACAAACAAGTTAAGTGATTACTTTCTGGAAAAAAATCAGCTCGATCAGGAAAAATATTGCCGAAGTGAACTCTACTGCTGATATGATATCTCTGTCATGACTGATGACATTTAATTTGATGGGGAACCATTGATAAAGCTCTCACCAACAACCCAGGACGAGTTGCAATATCATCATGACCTCACAACTGAATTCCTGTGAGTTTGATCCACTGCCTACAGACCTATTAAAGCAATGTCTTGAAGCAATGCTTCCTTTGACTACCTCACTTATGAACAATCATTGGCTGAGTCAAAGGTTCTATTGTGTTCAAGAAGGCACATGTTAGACCAATGTTGGAGAATCCTGGAATGGACAAGGAGGAGTTGAAGAACTACCGCTCAGTATCAAATCTGCCTTTTCTGTCTAAGATCTTGGAGAAGGTTGTGCCCCGGGGATTAGAGGTTCATCTCTGTGCAAACAGTCTTCATGACAACCTGCAATCGGCCTACCGCATGGAAGACTCTACTAAGACGGCCCTCATACGTGAGCATAATGACATAGCTTCTGCATTGGATAACAAGTGCAGAGCGGTGCTTGTCATGCTGGACATGTCAGCTGCATTTGACGTCATCGACCATGGCATACTTTATAAACGTCTGGAGTAGTCTTATAGAGTGACTGATACCGCACTATTTTGGATAAAGTCTTATCTAAGTGAACGACGACAGTGTGTTCCCATCGGATCTACCACCTCACATGACAAAGTACTAGATGTCGGGGTTCCTCAAGGGTCGGTGTTATGACTACGAAAATATTGCATGTACTCCAAACCGATCGGAGAGATTTGTCGTTGCCATAGCCTTCGCTATCATTGCTATGCTGATGACACAAATGTACATGGACATCAAACCACAGGTCAGTTGGTATACAATTTCACAAAATCTGGAAGCTTGCCTGACATATATTAGTACCTTGATCAGGCAAAGACGGAATAAATCGTCTTTTCCTCAAAGTGTCAGCAAACAATGGCTCTCCAGCTCAAGGTCGGTGCTAGAACTATTGAGACTGTCCCAGCTGTTAAAAACATAGGGGTATGCTTTGAAAGTTCACTGAGCATGGAGAACAACTGCACGCTATTGCCAAATCCTGTTACTACCAGATCGGGAATATTGGCTGTATCCGGCAGTTTATAACTGCAGATACATGCAAGATGTTGGTGCATTCACTTGTTATATTTCGGTTAGATTATAGTAACGCCCTGCTCTGGGGTATATCTGACAAACTAACTAGCCGTCTGCAGAGATTTCAGAAGCACCTGTGCTATATTCATTGCACTGGTGACCTGTACGATACAGATCGCAGTACAAACTTTTGGTGTATACATACAAGGCACTGAATGGAACAGCTCCACAGTACCCACAGGAGCCTGTTAGCCTGTATCAGCCGTCACGATCACTGCGGTCAGAATCATTTTTGTGTGTCCCAAAATCTCGTACTGTGACCAATATGAACTGGTGCTTTGGGAGGATTTCGGGGTCACGTTGTGTAATAGCTTACCATCTTCTATTAAAAAGTCAAATACCCTGGCCACATTCAAGAGGGACATCAAATCTCACCTCTTCACGTCTGCATTTTAGGCTTTTTGCAAAGACGTCATGTAAATATTACCCTTTATTTATTCATTAATGTGCATATTGCGATGATTATCTGCTTGCCTAATGTATAAAAGTGATTGTAAGCCTTTGTTTTTGTTTCACAATTATAACGAATACTATAATTCATATGTTGTAAAGCGCTTTAGAGTAATCTTACAAATTATATAGGGCGCTATATAAATGTTGTATATTATTTTAAATGTTGTATATTATTATTAACATTACCTCTGACCCAGTCGAACAATTATTCGTTATTCGTTGGATTCTGCTTTCATGACAATTCGTGGATTCCCTTATGCATGATAATAGCGTAAACATGGCTTCAACCTGCGCCTGATGTGATAATTAGCAGTCGGTAAAATGCTTCGCAAGGTTATAATTAACAATGATTTCAGTCATTGCAATTTAAAATCTTTTTATACCAATATACTCATAATATTTATGAAAGTGTTTTCTTTCGGAAAATATTTTAATTCTTTTCGGTTACTTGCACATACAAACATGATAATACTGAACATATCAAAACACGAATCGTTTATTTGTAGATAATATGCATTATAAATTTGCAATAAAATATTTGATGATTGAAACTAATATATTCATTTTCTATTTCAATTCATCCAAACAAAAACAATTGGTTTCCGGATAAATATATTTCACAGTTGGATTTCAGAAATTGTAGAATGGATGACATGTAAAAGTCTGTATTGACAATATGATTATAGTTAATGCAACTCCATTTTCATTCCCTCTCAATTTGCAAGTGAACCTTTCAGTGGAAATACAATGATTTTTTTCCATATCTTAAAAATGCTTAAGTTGTTTTGGGTAAATACAATTTCAGCATAACAACAATATCTTTAAAGTCACATTTTTATACATACGATATCTATGTGAATACTCCAGCTTTGGTTTAAACTGTTCCACTGTAGATCACGTTCACGTTCATCTGGGAAACATTGCAGTGAAACATCTGTATGTCATTGTGGCTGGGGATAACACCCCTTTCTATAT
Source organism: Mizuhopecten yessoensis (assembly GCF_002113885.1). Lineage (NCBI taxonomy): Eukaryota > Metazoa > Mollusca > Bivalvia > Pectinida > Pectinidae > Mizuhopecten > Mizuhopecten yessoensis. Next base: position 910,173 of record NW_018407525.1, read on the forward strand.
GAACACTGAAACAATGGTGACGAACAAAAATACAACATATGAATAACATCACAATTCCACTCGGTAATTGCACTTAAATTGGTCGACAAATGTCATGTAAGGTGATAACATATTACTGAGTGTTATATAACCAAGGTCGGAATAAATTCATATTCAGTGTAAACTAAAATGACATTTATATTAGTTTCATCAAAATTAGCTTAGTTAATTCGGACATAAAGTATTTTTCAGACTGAATGCCGTGGCTGTTCATTGAACAAAAATATATTGTATCTTGATCGTTATACATTGTCAAATATTTTCAAAAGTCAATTATCAAATTAAAAGAACACAGACTTATGTATTTTACTGTATTTCAATAGTAGAGTCAATGACCATTATAATGTATTTGTTAAAACAAACAGTAGAAATTGGTCAAACACATATTTAAGGTCGTTGATTTTATGTGAGAAGCGTATTTTGCTTCCTCGGGAGCAAACAATAGTTTTAATTGTACTTGAGTTTCAGTTAGTATAGGCAAATACATCATTTCAATATGAACAAGTTCGATTTAATTTTGATTGCGCACCTATTATATTTGAACATACAACATCGATAAAGGATACATGCATTTTACTTGTACCTTTCAGACGGCTGCACAACGGGATTTTCAGGCACATGGTGCAGATGTCCAGTAAACTGTAATGACACAAGCTGTCCTAATTACCAGTGTACAGGTAACCTCGTTATGTCTTTGGACGACAAATGATTTGGATATAATTTCCAATCTTTATCATTAATTATGTTCGAACAGATTGCATAAAAAGTTTGAGAAATCATTTTGCAGGAACAAAAGCTTTTAGATATTTTAGTTATATAGTTGCAATATTCAGACTTACTTGTTGTAACAGTGGAAGCATCGCACACAATTACCCGATGTGCCGTATGTGCACCATGTGCGCACGGTTTGAAAACGAGGTTTGGGTAGTGGGCGCATCATCTGGGAACGATAACAAACGTAGGCGTCCATGGCTAACCCACACATGGGTGTACAGTGGACAAACGATGTAGAATAGCAGTTGTGGTTGTAGTTAATTTGAAAAATAATTGCTATTTAACCTGCAATCATGATTAAATCATGACTTTAAAGTGTGTTAGCATAGTTTAGTTTAATCAATAAAACCTATATAATCATCATTTTAGAGTTTGTTACCATAGTTTGATAAGACCTATTGGACACGGTCACATACACGTATACAGATAAACCTAGCCGCCTTGTATCCGAACAGTTTTTTGCCAAAAAGTGAAAATGCCAGGTGTCACAAACTTTTTCAATACTAAAAGAATACTGTAACAAAAACTCAAACGGAAAGACAAAATCAATATTTGTGAAAATTATCAATTTCTATGTCTGCTTTCTGTTTTTACATGTGTTTTTTGCCCAAGGATTTGCCTATACATTTTTCTTTTACCCTTCTGATCACGTTTGAGTATCAAGTGACAACATAAAAGAATCAATAACTTTAAAAATATATACTATCCTTTGGATAAGTTATCTTTAAAGACCTATCAAAAGCGTGTTGTACCTCAAATGTTGCCTTTGATCGAATCCTGTTTATCATACATTATAACTCATGTATACGATTTCAGTTGTCGAATTTGATCAAAATATGTTATACTAGTTGTAGCATCAGTTGTATATTACATCACAAGACCGTGCTATTTAATAAAAGTATCAACTGAATATTATAAAGAAGTGTTGAGGTCGACTGGTCTATATTTAATCTTTTCAGAGCACCTTCTAGTTGATTATTTGATTTTATAGATTATCGATCAACGGAATATTTGCTGCATGCGTCATTACAAATATTTCATTTTGAGATGTATATATTTAATGAAGAAATAGATCTGTACTATATGATATCATATATGACAATATTTTCAGAATGTACTGGTGGATACTACGGACCATTCTGTACACCATGTCCTGTTGGCTGTAGCAATGACACATGCAATAAAACGTCAGGACATTGTTTTCGTAAGTAGTATCCATGGTGAATGATATATATAAGAAGAAAAAAAGTAAAAATGCATGGCGTTAATACAAGGGCGTACATGCAGATGTCTAAATATAAGATAATGCAAACTGATATGCATTCCAGTTAACGTTATTAAAAGGTCAACACCATGTAGTTCTGCAAATTATGAACCGAAATCAGTACTCTCTTACCATTAAACCTTTTTACACCAATGACGCAACCTTTGATATCACTGTTGCTGGCCTGAAAGAAAGCGCAAAAGGTGTTTTTGTGGAAGGAATCCGGGATATTCCGAGATAACGCACGTGGTCGGGCAGGTGACCCAATATTTGTTCTCGTCCGATCAGGGAATCGAACCTAAACCATAATAATGAAAGGCTAGGACGCTTTTCTCTGCGCCACCCGATAACTATTTTATCTTGCTGGAATGTATTACCGGGATTTTTTTAACTTACTTTTAATCATCCTCGATAATCCAGTGGTTACGTTCACTTTCAAAATTGAGCAAAATTGAAGACACGTGGCTGGATAATTAGTTGGTATCTGGAAAAAAACCCTGACCTTTCGTAAGGCTGATACCTGTCCTTTGAAGATTACGGAATAGCGACACCAAATGCAGTCAATTTTACCGCTATGCGACCCCTATATTTTTTTCATGTACATCAAAGTAACAAACTAGTCTTCTTGTCAGACCCGTACACGTTCGCTGTTCCACCTTGGACGCAAACGGTACGGAAGTGCTACGCAAAAGGTACGGAAATGGTACGCAAGTGCTACGCAAACGGTACGGAAGTGTTACGCAAACGGTACGGAAGTGCTACGGATGACGCTTACAAACGGTGATTCGTTTGTGGTGACAAGAACGGGTTTACATAAAAAGCGGAAGCATATACAATATCTAAAACGAAACAAACAGACCCGCAATGCATAGGAAGAAACGTCAGTAAACTGTAGGCTACGAGGAGGCACATAAGAATGTTTTAAATTTTGCCATTTCGTTTACATAATGGATGAGTGTGAAACAAACAGAAATGTCTCGTGATTTATAAAGATAAAGGTCGCTCAAATATTGGTACATGTAATATATCCATCACAAGGACCTAACGTACGCTAACAGATCAACGCGACACACAGATAATAATAAGTTATGGCCAGAAGTTTTTCCACCTGCTTACCGAATAAAAGATTGATTAATTTAAGGATCCAGTACCTCTATTTCTATGTTTTATATCGTCTTTAATACTTCTATACACTTTTAGATTTTTCGTAGGATTTGGAGACCGATAACGTGCTTAATTATTAGTACATGCAAATACATGCATCGGAGATTTGAAATGCATACAGTACATGTTTTACCATGTCTATTAATTAAATTTCATTCACAGATACGGGAGTTATTATATATTTTTTTTCAGTTTGAAAGGCAAGCTCGTGCATGTAGGAAACTATAATGAATAAGAAAAACAATATGTACTAAATATATGTACTTTTTGCATTCATGATATGCATCTCTAGTATTAATAAGAATATAGGTTTTCTTTATCGATCATAAAAATGTAGGTCTGAATCCTGGTACTGGAGAAACTATGACTGTCTGGCACACCCTGAGGGGTGTGTACTGCAGAGGGTATAGGGGTCTGATGTATGATGTATACATGTATATCTATATGAGGATGCTCACAATCTCTTGTCTCTAATTCCACATTAAAACGTTATGGCGTTGAGGGAAGATGATGACATTTTCCTTAAATTTCAAGTTAAGGAGTCTCCATAATTAAGTATTTTTTTCGCGAAACTGGTGATGGGGAATGGTACCGCACACAAAATCAAGTGAACATGTTTGCTTTAAAGTATACGTCTCTGACCGTTGTCAGACTTTTTATAGACAACGCCACAATAGATGAGTGGCAAAACTACATAACATTTTGTTTGTCTGTGCCCAATACATGTAAGTGCTACAATATTTCATTTTTTGTCATACATGTTCGTAGCCTCATCGCCTGGTTCAAGTTCAAGTTCGAGTTCTTTATTACTTTGAGTCGTTCGACTCACTAGTTACAAAGTAACAAAATTTATGATATTAACTGTGCAAAATACAAAATAACATTACACAACATTGCACACACTCACAACACAATTACAAGTGCGATCATATCTATTTATAATAATTAGGTTCTTCTCGAATTTGCAAATTTTATATATTTCCCTAAGTTCGTTATTTCTATTGTATTTTTCACACTCAATAATCCTTTCAATTTAAACATGCTTGGCTTTTTAATATAATAGGTTTTCAAAACAATTGCTCGCAAATCAGAATGACATGATCTTCAACATCATCTTAATTACAAACATTACACACTCGACGATTCAATGTTTTGATGTCGCCCTTTTTTATTTTATTTTTATTTTAAGTTATGAGAAGATATTTTGTTTTATTTCTTTCAGATATTCTTTTTGTATGGGTTTACGCATGTAGTTTTGTAGATCATAATGATCGTATATATATATATACAAATTTGCTTTTGAGGATATTCTATTTCTTTTCTGCACATTCTTCTCTAAAAAACTTAATAAACCTTTCTTTAATTAATTAATAAATATCGTTGTCGTTAATATAATATTCCCAAATATACCCTAGGCCAGGTAAATCCCAGCCTCTGATATATACTGTCCACTGTGTAACTTGCTAAAGGCGCTATAAATGGTACTAATTGGTCAGCCGTTAAAGGTCAATTATCTTCTCATTGAACCATGTAAGTTCATAGGTACACCAGCCCGGACCGCTTGACTGATTTTTGACACTTTTATAATTATCACACACAGATCTAGAGAGGGCACTCCGTTAACAAATTTACTATAGACAGAGACGTATTGTAATATATACGTCTCTGCTATAGATAACAATGAAACACACTCAGGAACTCAGTCACATGATGACAATAAAGTTATCTTCATAATGATTTTTTTAATGATTACTGAAAAATATCATTATTATCAATATTCTGATATGAAAAGTTTGTTACGTATTAGGGTTAGTATTCAACCTTGCTCGCTGATAACAGAACTCATGATAGATTATTTAAAAAAAAAAATAGATTAGTTTTAAAACAAATTATCTACATGAGAAGTTAAATATCCTAATAAGGGACATTTTTTTTTTTTTTATTAAATTAGGAATTCCAAGTAAAATATTAGTTTACCTTGGTTAAGGCACTGTTGAGAAATGAAATTGTGCCTGGGGCTGTCATTTCCTGATCGAGGGACAGCCAAAGTATCTTACCTGTAGGTTTTTACCTTGAACTGATTTACCTGTATACAGCTGTACGTGATGGATAGACAGAACTGGATTAATTGACATGGACTTAATTGCCTTGAAATCACAGAATGTGACCTTGATCAGGTACAGCACATCAAAATCCAATGTGATCACAGGTGAATGGTCAATGCATTATCACTGCCTATATTCTCAGTTATATAGTTATCATATTGAAAGAAATGTATCTGTCAGCGGGTGGTCATGTTTCCCCAACAACCTTTATAACGGCCACTAAAGTTGTGTATACCTTCAGCAATGGACAGGTCTTTACCACATGGCCAGCTGTATGCCTGTTATTTAAATTACTCCTAAGGCATAGCTGCTGGTGTGGGGAACACACAGACAGTAGGCCCATGGGAGGAGGGTTGTTACGTATACGTCCATGTATATGTAAACCGTCATTTTTGCGTTTTTTCTTCAGACTATTATGATAGTTGGAATAATTTTCACGTAATGCGGTTTATAATGATTTCGTTTTTTACAATTCGTTTCGACAAATATATATTCCGTAACCTTTATAGCAGATGCTCAGTATATGCCACCTTCTGGATAGACCCGTACACGTTCGCTGTTCCAGGTTTCCAACTCAAGTAGTTATGGTCGGAGTACCGGTGTACATCTCAGGGAAATTAATATGTATCTTCTGTATGGAAACAGTGTGACATCATATAGGGATATTGCACTTACATGTAACTTTTTGTTGATAAAACAACATCTAGTTGTACAGCAATCGTTTCTCATTTGTTATCCATTTCGACTTTCATTTATTACTAATAATACAAATAACGTGCAAAAACAGGGCATTGTTGCATTATGAAAGATGTATCATGAGTGTTTTAGAATTTAATTTGATTTTCTTTATCAAAAAGTGACATCTAATCCTATGGCAGTTTCTATAACCAGTAATCACCTGGTAACTGCAGATACACCATTTATAACAACGTCAACGGTCATTACATAGGTTAGACCAACTTCCCCTCCATCAAATTATATTACCTTGTTACCAATAAGAACGCTATCGGCTATATGATATGATAATCACCAGAGTCACATTGAAATAGAAACAGTAGCCATCTTCGTACATTGTATACTTTCCATCTACATTACAGCGATCAAATGTGTTCAGACAATATCTCAATCTAGTTTGAATAGCCAATGGGCCAAGGATATTGAAAAATCGACAGATTAATGCTGGCATGACGCGCCAACAATTTGTTAAAATGAATAGCATTGACCCTTTTGCAATGTTGTATGAGTAAACTCACGGACTATCAATATTGCTCATAGTTCATTTCATAAATAGTAACGGCTACATCAGTAATATCAGTGAAATAACAACATTTTGTTCCTGTACATATTGTATAATTACATAATTGATTAATCGGAATTGTAAGTCATCGACGATGGAAAACAGATTGAGATGTATGACATGTATGACTCCCCGCAACGACGTTAGAGGGAAATACTGGAATCAGCGTGTCCGTCCGTTCGTCCGTCCGTCCGTCCGTCCGTAGATACAATTTGTTTGGACAACTCCTAAAGTGATTGACAAATTTCAACGAAACTAACCAAATATGATAACTACCACCTGACGTTATGCATCCAGGAAATATTTTTTCATTCTGCCCCCCCCCCCCCCCCCCCCCTTTTTTTCAAAGTTATGGCCCTTTGTTGAAAACATCCTGAAATGTTTTGTCCAGACAATTTCTTTTAAAGTTATCGATCGATTTCAACAAAAGTTTCCAGATACGATAACTACTACTTGAAGTTGTGCATCCAGGTATTATTATTTTTATTCTGGGTCTTTTAATGGAGTTATTGCCCTTTGTTGAAAAGTGCTTTCCCGCAAATCTTCTCCAGAACTACGGACCCAATTTTGATGAAAGTTTTAGCACATGATAACTATCACTTGAAGTTGTGCATCCAGGTATTATCTTTGTTCAATCTGTTCCTTTTTACGGAGTTATGGCCCTTTGTTGAGAAATAGTTGTTCAGACATCCCCTCCAAGACTATGCGGCCAATTTCAACGGAAGTTTTCCGAAACCAAGTATTTTTTCCAACCATTTTTAATGCAGTTAGGACCCACTGTTGAAAAATTCCTTGTCCTGATCACTTTTCCTAATCTACTGGGCTAATTTCAAAGAAAGTGTACAGATTTGATAACTGCCCCCTGATGTCGTGCATTAGGATTTTTTTATTTTTTTTTATTTCGATCTTTTTTAAAGAGTCATGGCCCTTTGTTACAAGCCTTTGTCCTGACATCTCTTCCTTAACTACTAGGACGATTTCAGCAAAACTCGTTCATCTAGACTAACAAGATTTGGTTTGCAAGTATATTTTGGCATTGTGAGGGTGTACAGGAAGTCTGTCAGTGACCTATATTCTTAGCTCAGTCAATAAAGAAATGATTACTGGTGGGAGACTATGGATTGCATTGCAATGCTTTGCCGAAGTAAGCATTTAGCTTACAGTTCTGGTATAGTAGCGGGGTATAAGTTAGCTGTTGGCTCACTGTTCTAGTTCACAGATGATTATTAAAAGCTTACATAAGCGAATGTAGCATAATTGAGTTAATCACTTCGTCACTTGCTGAATTAACACGAATGCATCAGTTAACTGGTTGGTATGCACATTGCTACTATGAAAATGATCATTTTCACGTCCAAATAGTGGGTTACAATAAAACGATTCATGTGGCATCTGACATCACTTTCTTTGCATCTCATACGAGCTAGATTAATACATGATATATCTTCATTGTCTATTATTCCTTGATTGGTATATCAAGTACATAGGTTTAAAGGCATCATTTAAATAAACGCAGTAAACTTGAAATGTTAATGTTATCTTTTGTTTTCACCTATGACTTATAGGTCAAATAAAGCATAGGGTCCATCAATTAAGATATCTGTTAAATTCCTGAAAACAAGTTTCAAACGGGGATGCGAATCAACATTCGTTGGAGGTGTTTGCATTTCTTTGTAATTTTCCCTGTTCTTAATGTTGACTTAAATGTTTTTGTGCCACTTTTTATGATCACTTTAAAAGGCAACATTTAATACTTTTCAAAAACGGCATTATTTTTTGTTAATCAGTTATCTTCAAAATACCTTATATATAATTAAAATACAGCTTCATTCGATGTTCACTAGGACATCATGTATATGCTGTTTAGAGTACGATTTGACTAACATGTATGCGATTGTAATAATTGAATGTTATCTAAATTAGTAGTACCAGTTGCACGCAGAATCACTAACCCGTGTTATCTCACTAAACGATAGTTAAAATATGCCGAAAGAGTTGTTTTTCTCTCAACACGTTCCATTGGACATCATATTCGAAACCTAGATTATCAAACAAATTGATGTTAACTAATGTAATAATTTATAATATTTTACATTGAGTTGTACAGACCTAATAAATATTTCAGTCTTCATCAATAACACCTAAAACCAAATTTAAATATATGTGCGTTTCCTGTTTCGGCTCGGCAGTAAAAACAAGTTATTTTACTTTTTTTATTTCATTTTTTATTTCTGGTGAAATTATATGTTTCTGATTTAAAAAAGCATGAAAGGAACCAAATACATATGTTGTATTCATGTAAAATAAAGGCACAAATAAGCAAATCCCTGCATTCCTAGTTTTTGTGTTAAACAGGTTCAAACGACATATTAAAGTAAATAATAATTTGAAGAGCCTAAATATTTAAATACGTATTGACTAACGCAATTCACAGTAGTGCTGCTATCATTGTTATATTTCTAAATGATTTCCTACTGCTGGAAACTAGTTTTTAGAAATCCAATCTCAACTGATGGTCACCGGTGTTACGTCCTCTTTTGTATTACTGATACTTTTTCTTCTAAATTTCCACTGCCACCAGTTCAAATTAACTGAAAAACGAAATAAGTACATTCATATTTACACTATATTTACAACTCATGTTTTTTAATCAGTCATAAAATCTACAAGTCTTCACCATTGTAAACTCAATCGCTCCACTCTGAACTAATCTCTAACAATAAACTGTTGAACTACACAGATAAACTACAGCTAAAACTACTATTATGAACATCCTAATTTCCACTTAGACTCTAACTTTCTAACTCTCTTCAATATCTGTAGACCTCTCAAATTGGTCTCACTTACTCAACCTCTTTCCTCAGACTTCTCAATTCAACTCTTTCTCAACCTCCTAAGCTTAAATATCTTACTTTCTGTCCCTTAGCAAAATCCTGCTACATTGAAAATGTTGTAAAAACCGATAAATTGTGCAAGAGTCGGTATGAAAAAATACGGTCGGTCGGGAAACAGGAAACACAGCTTTATTTTTATTTGGCCTTATATATGACAATGCTTTCAGACTGTAGTGATGGATTCTACGGACCAACCTGTATACGATGTCCTATTGGCTGTAGCGCTGACACATGCAACACAACGTCAGGACATTGTTTTCGTAAGTTGTATTCATGGTGAATGATAATTTTAAAAAAACTCTGGATTCTGACCTTAAAATTGCATTTGATTCTTTAACAGTTTCAAAGTTTGGTAAAAATTAATTTGTTGATGCTATAACTTTTGTTCCAATAAGAATTTTCGGTATTAAAAGTGTCAGTAGTAAGTAATTCTGCAAACGTGAAATGTAAATCAGTACTCTGTTATCAAGAGGGGTTGTTTGACTGGAATTTCTGGAACCTTCTTTTCATCTACATTATGGTGCTTATCGATTGAAAGATGTATTTTCACTGCTGAAATACGAGCAGATCTTGTGTTACGGAAATCGACCATTTGTTAGTTCCCCTTGTCTGTTGGGTCAAATTAGCTTTCGCCATGGAGTGTTGCCAGTCGTACGTGTACGTCCGTCGTCCATGTGAATAAATTATTATAGCCTAATGTCATGATAGATAAAATTGTTCAGGATGTGTTGCTGAAATTTGTTCCGTCCATAAGGATATTTTTGCGCCTTTAAAAATCAGGTGAAACATGAAATTAGAATATTTTTCATATTTGTTTTGTTTTCATCAGTTCAGAATGAACGAATGAATCTCGTGTGATTAATTAGAAAGTCAACATTTAAGTTTGATAATCTCAATTCCACCTTACAAAATCGAAGTAAAACACTTTTGTTTTAATAAACATGATAGGAAAGCTATAAAAATAACTATTTTAACATTTTGATTGTTAAGTTATACAAGTTTTAGGTTTGTATATATATTGATGTACGCCCGAAAGATTATGATTCCCCGTTACGTAAGATTTAGATCAAGAGAGAGTATGTGTGATCATTATCGATTGCTATTCGTGGTGGAGACGAGTTTAAGGTGAGTATATATATTGCTGTACGCCCGAAAGATTATGATTCACCGTTACTTAAGATTTAGATCAAGAGAAAGTATGTGTGATCATTATCGATTGCTATTCGTGGTGGAGACGAGTTGAGAAAAAACATGCAAAAGTATGGGTTGATGTGCTTCCTTAGCACCTGAAAAAATAATACTGCTGATTAAACTTTTGTCTTACCCAACATTTTTGCCTAATACCTAATTATCATGTAGATCATTGGATGAGGTTTGGGGACGCTAATAAGTAGAAATTAACACCAAGCATTTTGTTGAAAACATGCACTATGGAATAGCAGTAATATTAGTTTTGTTTGTTACCCTTGCATTTTCGGGGAAGGAATCAACCAATCCCTCATTGCTAAATTAGACCGCTATCTTTCCTATCCCCAGATAAATCTTTTGCATTCTGTTGATGATTTAAAGGCTCTCGTTTTCATACAAACTGAGCTATTGAACATAATATCATTAAAAAATTGAATTGATACATTTGAAGGGTGTATTTTGTGTTGAACAAATTCCCTTCGTATCAGGTTAATGACTATTAGAAAATAAGAAATAGTATTTAGAGCATATCGGAACATATGAACATATGTCAAAATAATACCGTTTATCTACATGGAATGTTTATTGACATCAATCTATTTACCTACTAACCAACATTTTCCGAATGCAATAGTCGATTTCATGGCAGTTTATGTAATCAGTCCCTGGTACATTTTTTAACTGTAGCAACGTTTGTAACATAGACAACGGTCAGTGCATAGGTAAGTCAATCATTCCTTTCATCTAGAATGATTACCTTGAAATAGCAAAAGGTACAGTGTGTCAGTCATAAAATAGTAACCCATATTCGGGCTTGGTCTATACGAAACACCAGTATAGTAGTTTTTTAAATAACTCATTTGTTGTAGTCACATAATTTATTTATGTTTTAAAAGTTTAACACTTTTCCATTTTTTTCCTGTATATCTACTGATGTTTTGATTACTTTTGTATCTTTTTGTACTAATGATGAGTCTTCAATTTACTAAATGGCCATATGATGCAGGTACTGTCTTTTTCGTTTAGCTATTTGTGTTGATTTAATAAATATTATTATACATGTACATTGTATGTACTTCCTTAGTTTACACCTTTAATTATACTTATAGGGACCGCAGAACCAAATGATTTTCCGTAGACGATAGTGTTAACGTTTACCACTGTCCTGGTTACATGGGGTTATCCTCACTGGTTCACCTGCCCTCATTTTGTAGAATGTCATCTAACACACCTGTAGAAAAAAGTTTTTAAAGTTCTAACTATTTGAACTCTTTGATATGGGGGCCGCCATTTTGTATTGAAAAAACATACTTGATTTTTTTTATATACATTTTACATCTATAATATTGCTCAAAACACACATAACACTTTTGAAAATTCTGTCACCTATATATCCAACAAGCAGGCCCCGAGGCATTCACGTTCCTATCAAATCTTCTGCCCAAAAGGGAAAAACCCACAATTTATTCCGTGGTCCGTATAACAAGAAAGTGCTTTACTTTAGGAAAGTTTTACATTACATAAGTTTATACATTGAAATAAAATCGTCTCATAAATACTGTAATATTCCGCATAGGTAACCTATTTTTATGCATCTATAATTCATTAAAACATTATATGAAAATGATCACAGATAACTTATCTTAAACAGGAATAACCTTTGTTCATTGCGATGTACAGATCCAAATACCTGTGTGTAACATACGTGCTAGTGAACCTTATTATAGACGCGTTGAAGCTAAATCAACATAGAAATAAAGTTTACTAAATTGTGAAAATAGAGAAGATTGAATACTGTTATGATGAGATATGTAGTGCACGTTACTTAGCTGCAGACACTATGTGCTATATAGATGCCTCGTTTGTGCAGTAAATAATCTGACCAATTTATCGTTACACAAACCTGATTGCCCATCTATAATTGCCCGATGATAATGTGTGAAAAAGTTAAAGTTAGAACATCGAGATGGGTACTGACATGATTCTTCTCTTTTTATACGTCCATCTCGATTATGGTATACCCTCAAGCTTTTCGGTGTCCGCTCAACATCTTAAGTAACTATTAACCGATTAACTTCAAACTTGGTAAGAAAGCTAAATGCTATAACATTTCACCTTAGTTCGATACCTGTTTTATCGGGTCATTTGTTAGAGAGTCATTGACCTTTGCTTTTTAAATGCAATGATTTTGACACTTCTCCACTAAATATTTTTAGTAATAATTGATCATTCTCATACATTAATTTTGCTGTTGAAATTCATCATATTACCAAAAATATCATCCATTCAAACAATTCATCTACAGGACTATTTCCAAATCTAAATCTATATTTGTTTCATATTGCATTTGTTTAAAAGGCTATGCAATTGTTATAGAATTTTAGATTTTATAACAACACAACCTAACCCCCCTCCCCTCTCCCTCTCTAGAATGCATTTATTAGGAACTGTGCTGCTGAATTTATCTGATCTGACAGTCCTTCTATTCACCAGTTGATACACATTTTACAGACAACGGCTCAGGAAGCACTCAAGTCTATTTTGATCACGTCAACTTCTTCCGTCTGAAGATTAAGGTCTATAATATGTGAGAGATTGTGCAGAGGGCTGCTACATAGATATTCAGTACAATCAAAGAATAGTTTTCTTGCACATGAACTAAACAAGTTGAAGGTACCATACCCTTACGCTTTAATTATTCCAAAATGTAGTCTGCAGTTACTTTCAGATTCTTTTTATGAGTGGGAAGAGGTACATTATTACCATCAGAACATTCATCTCTAATACAAATTTATTAAACCTCAGTGGTTGCTGGTCTTGTGAATTTATTAAAAAAAGTTACAGCTTGATCATTATCTATTCACCAAAATCAAATAAATAACTGCACTCTTTTCGACAAAGTTAGGGACGTGCGTATCATGTTTTCTACGTACTCTTGTTTGAAATTAATACCAAAATGGCCAAAAAGCATACGATTTTAACGAAATATGAGGCAGTATCATTATTTTTTTTCATTATTCAAATTGTTCTTTAATAATGGATTATTGATAAATGGAATAACCCCCTCCTCTCCTCCTCCAAAAAATAAATAAAAAACCGGACGTTTATAGTAAACCGTATACATATTTTCAAATGATATGTCTGGAATATTAAACTCCCATAAGTTGTTTCTTTTTAGTAGCCATATGTGATACAGACTAATACAGCTGATATTATTCATTGTCCGTTTTCTTTTTAATTCTTTGTCTCATACAATTTTGTTGTTTTATGCTGCAGGTTGCACATCTGGTAGCTATGGAAATACTTGTAATCAGACGTGTCCATCTAATTGTAAAAATGACATATGTGAACAACTGAACGGTGAATGCACAGGTTAGTGGAATATACGGATTCAGTCTAAATCTATGTACATGTACATTGTTATTGCGTATTTTATGCTGAGTTTGAGGTAAACAAATACTAAATACACTTTTCCACCACTCTTTACAATAGTAAAATAAACAATGATATTCTCCATTATGGAAGAAGGATATACAATGTATTACGGATACTCTAAAACAGCACAGGGTAGGCATGGTGTTCATATACATGTTGGCTTTATTAAGTGAGATGTTTATTATTTCATGAATCATTATTTTGAATAAACATGGTTATGTGTTGGTATTGTTCGGGTTGAATATGAATGCACGATACAGGTAGCAGTATATCCATTTCTGGACATAGGACTACAATGTATTGATCAAGTAAATCAGGGCGATTTTAATCGAGATTCAGACGATTGTCCGTAAATTACCATCAGGAAGTTTTGCTGTATTTTTTTTGGTCAGTTAGAAAACAGAGATGAAAAGCATGGTCTGAAAGGATAAAATTGCTTTTTCTTGATTATTTAAATCACTCTAGAATAAATTTTGTTTCAAACGTTTAATGAGTGATGCAGGTACTGTGAGTTTCTTAGCTTCACTGAAACATTGAATTGCTCTGAGTTGGCTGTCATAGGCAATTTAAAATTAATCAACTAGCATTCATAATTTATACGATAAAGAAACATCTGTTATGTATCCATACCTATGCGATTTGAGATAAGGTCCGTTTTTACTATCTTTTAACTTTCCATAAAACATTGTTATTTTCGACTAGTGCTTTAGTTGCTTTGTAAATTGTGTCACCTAAGTTATAAGTTTTATTTCTGGTTCTTGGTCTTCATCAAATATACATTAACTATTATTTGTGATACAAAATGATTTGTGGCATTACCCATGATGCATTTGAATGACGATGTGACAGTGTGTGAATCGTGCGTAAGATAAAGGACTATGAAAGAAATATGCTATAACCTTATTTTATTTCACAGAATGCGTCCAAGGATTCCATGGCAGTGTCTGCAGTCAGGCGTGTCAAACCAATTGTAAAATCAACATTTGTAACATGCAAGACGGAGTGTGTATTGGTAAGATTTTTTTTTTATTGTTTTGCATAAGCTGAAACAACTCCAATTTATCAAATGAGAGAAGAAGTAATGCTGCTGATGGCCGATAAAGACGCAAAGAGCCCCCCCCNATATTATATCTTGTTTACTTTTAGTAGAAACGGATGTGACAGTGTGTAAACCCTACGTAATAAAATGGACTATGAAAGAAATATGCTACAGTGTTTAATCTTCTTTTATTTCACAGAATGCGACCCAGGACTCCATGGCAGCGACTGCAGCCAGGCGTGTCCAACCAATTGTAAAAACAACATTTGTAACATGCAAGACGGAGTGTGTATCGGTAAGATAGTCTTGTTGTTTTTTGCTGTTTTTATTTGTTCTTGTTTTGCATTGGCTGAAACATTCCAATTTATCAAAAAAGAGGAGAAGTAATGAAGATTGATAAAGACGTAGTGAACTCCCCCCCCCCTTCCCCCCTCCCTGCCTTGAGTATACACATAAGGATGTTTTTACAGATATATCTTGTTTACTTTTGGTAGAAACGGAGGCTTTGACAGAAACAACCAATACCAAAGTCGGAACATATGCAGGGGCAGTAGTTGGAGTGGTTGTCGTCATTGCTTTCGTAATAATAGTGGTCGTCATAGTCCTCAGACGGTAAGTATCACACCCTACGGTATTTCCGACAATCGTCTTACCAATTGATTTATCGTGAACCATTGGAAAATTTCTCGATAACTGTCTGTAAGTGCATTTGTCAGTATTCGACATCGATCACTAAAATCGTGATAATTGCATCAACTGCGACAAGGAAACACTGGGAGAAACAATGATGTCACTATTATTATTAATAAGAAGTAAGTCGTCTATGATAGCAAGGTTGCAGGTAAAGATCCAGGTAAACGATTGATAAACAATTGTGTTTGGTGTCTTCGATTTAAAGTTCAGCTTCACGCGACTAACGTTGTCAATTTGTTACTCAAAGACGGCTCATCGTCAGAGTAAAAATGACAGATTAAGGACGAGTCTCGTTTTGATCTCTTGTAACGGATTTTTGTAATATTTGACACAAATTATGATTAGTTTTAAAACCAAACACGCATCTGAAACAAGTTACAAAAACTAGGTATTTTGCGTTTGTAAAACCTATTTTTTTAATTTAAAAAAAAGACCAATCAGTGGACATTTTGAAAAGTGTATTTTTTACGCTGCATGAAAGGACAAAATTACACCCTTTTTGACACTTTAATCGTCATTGTGTCGCATTAATTGTAGCAATTTCCATTTTGCTGTTCAACTTTACAATGTTCAATATGAGGGTAATAATATGCAGCAAGATGGAAAAATATGTACTATTGGTATTTGATTTTGACCACGAAAGAAAAAGTGAGAGCCCCCCCCAACACACACACATAAATAATAATGGGATACAAACGAAGCACACAGACCCCCATGTTTGGCGGTGTTTTAGAAAAACAAATGTATTTTTTTTTGTTCCATTCAATATTTTTGAAAAAAGTTTGATAGCAAAACTATTCATATTAAACGTTAAATCAGCAAAATATTGAAATATCACCAAGAATCAGCAAGGTCCCTTCTTTTGCAAAGGTTAAGTAAATATGCCTCCCATTCGAATGGGAGGAGACATGCTATTTTAGTACTGGTTCTTCTGGTTATTCAAATTCTTTTAATAATTACATTCATGGGCCTTACTTTCTAAACTATTAAAAACTGCATCAACCACAGATAATGTGCAGTGTATCATCAATAGGTCGCTGTGACTTTTACATCAAAGTCAAATGTCAAATAAGTGCATTTTTTAATAGAGGAGACATGTGTTTTTTTCACAAAAACAAATATCTTGTGAGGTTTGATATTTACTACATAGCCTATTTCGATATGTTTACGAAATAAATGTGTAATGATATTTATACCTGTGGAATAAATTGTTGTAAACTGTATTTGTAGTATACTGGTTCAATACATGGTGCGTTGGTCAGGACAACAACTAACAGTGTTGCTGAAACATTTTTGACAAATATTCCACTTTTCAGAAGAACCTTGCAAACAAAACAACATGCAGAGTACGATGATGACCCAAAGAATACGTCATCCCTGCCTCTTGCCACATCAGGGCGCAAAAGCCATAAGACATCGAAGACTGCAATGCGTAGGTTTTATATATTAAGAAATGGAATAAGTGTCCACAGACAGAAAAATTGACATGCATGCACTTGCAAATATGGCATACCAAAACAGTAAATAATTGTTTTGAAAAAATATTTCAACCTTTAAGTTAAACAGAGGTGTTGCCCCTAATGTGTAGATCAAATTGAAATATCAAGGTTTGTTTCATGTCACGAGTGCAATAAGTCTAGTGATCAAAAATAAGCAAAAGACAATCACAATTTCTTAGATAGAGTCTATGGTACGTTATGTAATTCGTTCATTTACATAATAAGGATGGTTTTAAGTAGGCCTTCATGCATTATATTACCAACTTATTCATAATAAATCCTATCAAGTTTCATATATGTACATGTACTTGAAAACATGCATACTTGACAACATGCATAATTTAACCAGCTTATTCATAGAAAACCTTCTCAAATTTCATGTATGTGTTTTTACTTTCAATATAATAATAATGATACTTAATGGTAAAAAAGAACAAACATTTCTAATCTTGGCATGTGATAACCGGTTTGACAGGTAATGCGCTTTTTATACCCTGAGAGACCCACACTAGTTACTAAGCAAGGACAAACTAAAATGTCGGCACGTACTTCCCTAGAAACGTTAGTCGAAATAGATGGAGAAGATCTCAAAACCAGATTTGTTTTTGTTTTAATCTCAGTTGAAAGCTTTTTAACTTGCACTCTCAGCTTTAACTCATCAATATGACAGGTATTTGATAATTTGTAATTGCTTTTTAAATTGTTTTGTTCATTATTCCCATTTTTGCCAATTCCTGTTCTTTCCATATTTATTTTCTTGGCGAACACACATATATAAGGATATGGATAATGGTAAAAACCTCTTTTGGCAACAGACATAAGGCCTGGTGGCTCGCTTTTATATTTATGTAGCTCTTATTAGTTACTTTTCAAATTGTGTACATGAACAAACAAACAAACACTCGGCAAACTGTGTGTCTTCTTACCACTTGAAAATTAATTTACTCGAGGTAAAGACACATGATAGCATACCATCACTAGGGCAACTGCACATAACAGGCAATACATAAAGTTCATGACATTGTGTTAATATCATATATTTTTTTAATAGTAAATAACACTAACAGCTGTGTACAACAGTATTCATTTGTTATCTCATGTCATTGTGTTCAGCATTATGTATAATTGAACGATATTTTTTTTAAGATACTGATGTGACGGAAAGACTTTCTTTTCTTTGTCATCAGTTTGTTTCATTCTTGTTCCAACTCTTATAGCTGTTACGAATGATAAAACGATCGAATACATCAACGTCTGTGATGTCGGTAAGAAGGACGAAGAGGTAGTATATAGCAATATGTACACCTCGGGTGGTGTCTCTATTGATGACATCCGAGCAATGATACCACAAAAGTTGGAAAATGAAGAAGAAGAATTTAAGAAGGAATTCAAGGTATGGTGCAACTCTAATGTTAAAGAAAATTAAATATGTTTTAACTAATTTACATTTATTTTATATGGTAGATAAAACATTAAAACAAGCAGAATGCAAGTAGAAAATAAAAAAAATAATTGTTTAATTAAATTTAACGTTTGAACTCATATTTGCATTTTTTTTTTATACATACCAAAATGTTTCTTTAATGATATTTAAAATGATAATGATATTTGATAAACATATAAACTTGCGTCACACAGAAACGATGGAGTTAGATTACTCGTCAGAACGCTTTTAATTTTGTAAAAGAAAGGTAATGTAATCGTCTGGTAATATACTCAGTCTATACTCAGTGTAACGTTGTGCGATCCCACAACTGTACTACTTACAATGTATAAATGTTAATAGTGACATCCCTGTTTCTCCCAGTGTTTAATCGATATAAGGATCAGGAAGTAAATATTTGAGTTTTACTTTAACTTTGATTTTCAATTCTTTAGAGAATAAATCATATATATAATTTACATAATCATAGATCATGCACGACTTATGTTTATCAGTTGGGTTTTGTATCGTGCATTGTATATATATGATTTAAACCTTGAGATTTTATAGATAACTAATGTAAAAAGTGATACATTGTAATGTATATTATATACAGGAGTTGCCCTGGGGAGCAGTGCATCCTCACCTAGTAGGTGCCAAAGCATCCAATAAACCAAAGAACAGATTCAAAACAACATTTCCTTGTAAGTAGTTATATTGGAAATGGTAAAGAAACAGCAGTTTTCTTTAAAAACAGACATTACAAGAAAACGAGACACAGCTTGTTGAAAGTAAGCTTTATTCTTCTTTTAAGTATGTAAAGGGAATATAAAAGTTCACCTTTAACATGGTGCCCATTATATTTTGTGATCTAAATATTTCTTTTCTATTGATTTATCATTTTCCTTTAAAAAATCTTAGTTACAAAACCATCTGTTCTGTTACACAACAAATATATTTATATATAGTGTTATGCGTGTGAAATAATGGGGGAAACATGTCATCTTGTTTCTTCTGTCCTTTTTCAAACAACACAGCACTCTGCCTCGTCAAATCGTATTCACATTATATACATATTAACATTACCAGGAGATTAACCGATCGGTCATGATGAGCGGTCACTTAGGTTTTTCACAATGATTTTTTTAAAAACTCCTACATATCCCCGAAATTAATGTTTGCTTTTGAATAGAATGGATATGGATTCCATCAGTAGCCCAAATAAAGGTTGGTGATGAGTGTATTTGCCTAAATTCATCTCAGCTATAAGAATAGAGATAACGAGAATAAATTGTTTTAGATATGGTGCTATACCTCTCTACTTATGATGCTATGGTTATAAGGATGGTGGTGATATATCAAAAATGTCGTGTGTCCTCTTCTAAAACATTTGACTCGCGCACTTAGTACATGTTTAAACCAGGGGTACAGCAAGGGGTGCACGAGCATCCCACTGTCATAGTTGTCCTCAGTACATTGTAACTGTGGTAACTCAACAATACCATGGTATGTCAGTTTTGAGTAAAGTATTGATTATGTTTTTATCACTAATTATCAATATTAACCACATCAAAATCTTCCTTAACTTTTTGGGAAACATTTACAGAGGATTTATACTAAATGAAAAAGCAGTATTGCGTTCAACAGTCGCCTTTTCGGCAAATGCAATTTATTTTCTAACCTGTTCCTCTTAATTTAATAAGGAAACGGCATAATAAACCTTTTGAACGCATAGAGATGAACCAGTTGAATTGTCAGGAGGTGACGTCGATTTAAATTACAAAGCTTAAATACACCACTTTCTTTACGGCAGTGCAACAAGCATTTCTAAACGATTTGTAAACTACAGCATAGTTGTTGGTATGCTGGATAAGCCTGGTAGCTACCACTCAGATATCATATTCTTTAAGTGAAACATCTCACAGCTAATAACATTGGTTAAAAAGCAACGGTCTTTTATTTCAGATGACCATTCCCGTGTCATACTGGATAAAATTGGGAATGATCCTGACTCGACCTACATTAACGCCAATTACATTGACGTAAGTCAATAACGTATTTTCGAAATCGTATAAAGTATCATGTAGGGCCTTATGTATAAGACATTTAGGAAGTAAGCCTGTGTATATGTTTGTCTAAGAAAGAAACACCACTTTTTTGTCCAGGAATACATTACCACAGTTTTTGTTTCTTCAAATAAAATTTATGTCTTTCGTACCAAATGCTAAAATGTAATTGATGGATTCTTTTATGACCACTACAAAAAAATGATTAACCTGTTCAACGGACATGCAGTACATAGCGATGTTGCTGAACGGCGGCTGTGATGTGATACATGTACAATGTAGGATTGTCATAGAAATACAATGAATACTGTACCGTTATTGACTTGATATTGACTGTTGATAATGAATTTGAATTTATTGCGTAGGATGTATTGAAGGTATTTAAATATACTTTTGGTATATCTTTTATTACTGATCTCATAGGTATTTGGAAATAAGTCATGCATCTTAAATGTGTTT
Source organism: Mizuhopecten yessoensis (assembly GCF_002113885.1). Taxonomy (NCBI): domain Eukaryota; kingdom Metazoa; phylum Mollusca; class Bivalvia; order Pectinida; family Pectinidae; genus Mizuhopecten; species Mizuhopecten yessoensis. Next base: position 931,512 of record NW_018407525.1, read on the forward strand.
CGATATTACTTGGAACATTCTAAATGATATACAGTCAATCACAAATATGTTTATTTTCTTTTTATTTCAAATGATAGAGTACCGACACCCGCCAAGCTTATGTCGCATGTCAAGGTAATGTTAACGAAGGTTCTTCTCATAAACCAGCAAAAAGTAGACTATATTATGTATTTAATTTTGCCCCTTAGGACTCACACAACTAATAATTTATTATGTGTTATTACCAAACATTTTAGCTAATAACTTTAATATTTAAAGTTCAACACCAGTGACAACTGTCTAGATTCATCAATACATACCTTGCAAAGGCTAAACAAATGACTTTTTTGATAGGTTTAGTGGCATAATGGAGTGTCACAGCGTCCAGAAGTTGACAACCGGAAGTTTACAAGCAAAACCGGTGACCCAAAACAGAAATGCCCCCAGACATTTTGGCCCTGTGCAAATCCGCACACAGACATGAAAACATATCAAAAGTATACATTTTTCAAAAGTTAAATAACTGAACATTTTATTTATCTAAAAATCTGTCATCAGTTCCTTATTAAACTTCCTCAGTGGCCCAGTAATTAGCCGGAACTAATTTTAGATAGGGACTACAAACGTATGAAACACTTGCTGATTGGATGATTTATTTGAGTCCTTTAGTAATGAAATTTGTACTATCAAATACGTCATTTTTAAAACAACCCCGTCACTATAAATATTGACTATCACACCTACTCGTATCCACTTAATTGTAAAAAGAACGTGAGTTACAATAAGCAACATAATATTTTCGTAGTGCCACTCTTGACATTTTATATTCTAGGACCAAAGGAAAAAACGGTGGACGATTTTTGGAGGATGGTTTGGCAACTGAACACTGGGAAAATCGTCATGGTTACAAATCTTACCGAGGGCGGCAATGTAAATAAAATATTAATTAGTCTGTGTTATCAGTTACAAATACTTAGTCATTGAAATACTGCATGTTTAATGGTTCACAGATTGAAAAAAAAAGCTGGTTTACTTATTGTTGTTTTCAAACCATAATCTATGAGATCAATATGAAAGCTAATAAATATTTGCTTTTATATTGGTACATTTGTATAGATTGTTTTGATTAATTTATATTATGCTTGCATATTTTGGATTTCACGTCATTTTAGGTCAAATGTCACCAATACTGGCCTGACGAAGGTAAACCTTTATCAACGAAGCATTTAAACATCAGTCTCGATCGAGAGAGGACGTATGCTTTTTATATACTACGTGAGATTTCAGTGACACACAGAAAGGTAATGGCAATATAACCATATTAGTAATCAATAGTTTAATCAAATGTAGGTGAGTTAACGACAGAAATATACCGATGTTAAATGTGATACGTTGAACTCCTTTACGAAAATTACCTTGCATTACAACTTTTATACTACGTATACAATGATTTAAATGTAAAACCAAACAAGTCCTCTTTGTTTGTGTTGGTTTAAAATATATGTAGAATTGTCATTAATGTGCAGATTTCGGAGTTTTGTCTTAGAAAACCCCCCAAATACATTTAAAACATGTTACAATGAGAAAAGTAGTAAATCTTTGATATGTACGGTAAGAATAATATTCTATTTTTGTAGACAAAAAAAGAGCGTCAGGTTCACCAGTTCCACTTTACAACATGGCCGGACCACGGAACTCCAGACACCCTTGAACTCGTCCTATTCCACCGACGTGTGACCTCATATAGGACACATCTTACTGGGCAGATGGTTGTACACTGCAGGTATTGCTATTACAACTGACAACGGTCACCTTTATGGCTTCCATAGACGGTATACGCAGTGGTATGATATATTTTAAAACAAAAGACAGCTTTCGTACTCACCCGTAAGTGTGTTACTTTGTGAAAGCTTAACAACAAGACAAACAATATTAATAATAATAGAAGATTAAGTCCATATTTTTTTTCCATAGTTGTATGTTTCAGGGGGGTTGGGGAGGGTTTGGGGTATTTTAGAACAAATCAGGTCGGTTTGATAATATATAGTATTAGATAATAGATGGTGTCTCATCCTCAATTTTATGGATAAATATGTTCTTCTTAGTCAATTAAGGTTTGTTCAGTAAAATTTGAAATTCTTAGTATAATAATTCTTACGATTTTCCTCACGCTTCCTGCTGAAATTGTGCTATCAGTTTTGTCAATATCCATTTGCTTTTAATACTTTAGTCAAAATTGTATAAAGTTGTGTCTTGTCAAATATCGTTACGATTGTCTTTTATTTTCACCGATAATATTTTTCAGTGTGGTCAGATGAGTACCCTTTTTCAAACATAAACACATATGGTTTGTACCTTGTTAAAAAACTAGAAAAATATTGAACACAAAAAAGCAAGATAGATTAAAATGGCAAGATGAGTCGAACAAGATTGACCGCCGCTGGTTTTTTAGATTTCCGATTATAAATACATAAATAAGTAGTAAATCTTTTTGCTAAAATGTTTACGTTTCATGTGGGACAGTATGGGGCCAAACTGGATTGCCACATTATTTAGGTTTAGAAAGCTACCGTTGTTAGGCAATACCATAGCCTATCAGAAAATTGATTTCACATCAAATATTTAGTTTCGTATCTGATTGCATCTCCAAATTCTGACTGACAATTAGTGTGTTTAACAAAAAGCGAAGATATTTATCATATTTTGTAACAAAATATCCCTGACTACCAGTATTTTGTTTCTTTATCTCAGCGCTGGACTCGGGAGGACGGGAACCTTCATAGGTCTAGATGCTCTTTCAAAGGAGGAAAAGAAATCTGGACAAGTGGATATTTCGAGTTACATAAGAAAAATGCGAGAGAACCGAATGAATATGGTTCAAACTCATGTAAGAGAATAACGGTTGACAGGTAGTTTTATAGTAAAATAAAAAGAAACTATAGCAGCAACTCCTTTAGTAAAAACAAAATCCAAAATAAGCATTGATTTACATAGTTATTTCTTACATATACAATGTACGTTCCCAAACGGTTGGTTATGTTGCTTATAAAACATGAGTTAGTTTTTTTTTCAAATTGTGCAATTAACCGAAACACATGTTTAAAAAAACATTATGCTTGTCGCAGATTGACGTCATGAATAACATATTGACCAACGAAATCATGTCAAGAGTGCTACACATTGGTGGGTAACAACAATTGTTTACCATTTCCTAGCCGGTTTATCCAATGTGTAGTAGAGAAATAAAAGTAAACGATATACAATTTGTTACCATTCCTGTACTAATATGACATACCTGTTTATTGACTTTCCAGGAACAGTATATCGCTCTTCACGAATTGCTTGTCCAGAAACACGATCTACAGGATACTCTGATTTCCGATACAGACTTTCCTGTAACTTTGAGAAAAATGCTTCCGCCCGGAAAACCAACAAACCAAACAAAGCTACGAAAAGAATTTGAAGTGAGTGCTTTTTAAGATTCGGAAAATAAAACAGTCTTTATATAAAGGATCAATGAGATTGCAATAAAAAAAAATCTATCTTTTTTCAAGAATCTTCAGACTCTCATTCCCAAATATGATTCGAGTTGCTACAGAGCAGGAATGATGAAAGAAAACAAGAGCAAAAACAGAACAATGTCTATTAAAGCAGGTATGTATAGTTTAATATTACAATAGTACTACACGTTATGTGAGCGTTTTCAAAAAATATGTGCACTTTAAAATAAAATTGTATGAATGTCAGCAAAGCATTTGAATAGAAACAGGTATGAAAACTGTTTTATTTGTAATAAATTAATTTTATATCTTTTATTATAATACAACATTACACATTGCATTCACTTTTTATTGTTTAGTTGACATGTATCGAGCTTACCTGCGGTCACAGGTGGGCGACAGGAATGACTACATCAATGCTGTTATGCTACAGGTAAGCCATTGATTGCAGATTTATATTTTCCGACATTTTCCGCATTTTGTTATGGTAATGCGCTTAATAATTATTCGTTCAATATCTTTTTAGTCACACAGGTCGAAATCAGGGTACCTTATGACACAGTTTCCGTTAGAGGGCACAGTTGATGACTTGTGGACGATGGTGATTGACTACAACTGTGAGAACATCGTTGTCCTAGGTACCCCTACAGAGGTGAGAAGAAAATTTCAACAGTTTTAGTTATGCATGTCTTTGGCAGAATAGGTGGTCACATGTTTCCAATCAGGATCTTACAGTATATACCCTGCACCGAAAGGTACTTAAGATCTGAACACAAAACATGAATCCTACCACCCAACCCAAGACCTGTATAACGAATCTCTTATACTCCAAAAAACTCATATAACGTTTAATCTTGATGATACAACGATACCGATTATTTCTCATTGTAGACATACATAGGGATTTTCAGTGTTTCATATTTTCTTTTGAAAATGCATATATATATCGCATTAATAGTTATGTCCCAGATGTAGTGAAAACAAAACAAAATGTGAAACCTTTCAGGATGTGTTTCCATATTCATGTAGTAAATATTTATTTGTAATTTATTTTAATTAATTTTGTCTTTCTACAGCACTGGCTTCGAGAAGAGAGCGAGGCAAATGAAGCCCATGGGATATATCTTAGGAAGCAAAATGCATTAGCGGTCATTCCCGACGTTGATATTGCTGACTATAACATAAAAAGCAAGGTACATTTGTGTGACCGCCCAAAGCACCAAAAATGCCGTTCGCACACCATGCATACATCGTTCACACACCGTCCGCACATCGTCCACACATGGTGCGCACAACTGTGCAATTTAACAATCGTTCGCCCCGTTGTGCGCTTCTCTCCGCACAACTGTGCGATTCGGTACAATTTGTTGATCAATATAACAGAATGAAAAACATACGGAAGGTTCGTTTGCAATAATGTGAACTGTATTTATTATTGTAATTTCTCATCACAATAATTAAGATTATGTACAATTTTACAATGCGTGTTACACTGTGGTTATAGTGACCGTTAGACTGTCAAGTATGGGTTTAGCTCCAATGGAACAGAACAGGTAAATAACAATTTGATGAGTGACCGGTGTTTTAACTGGCCTGTGCCTGACACATAGAGCTGCTATGTGATACCGTTTGACCGCTATGAAAACATAATTGGACGTTTTGTTATTTGCATTCGTTTTGGTCTATATAGCTCCCCTTCACTTGGTTTTTACACCTTGGCGAGTTACGTAAGTGCCCCTGGCGGGGATAACTACAGTCCAGGTACAGGTACAAAGTGGCTCTGTTTACCTGTATTGTCGAGACTGTGTTGTACTTTTACATGTGTCGATTTAGGTTGTTTAAAAATCACCGAAAACACCATTTCTAAATTTAAGAAAGGATAGACAGAAAGATAAACCTATATATGCAGCTAGAATATAGAAACATACTAAATAATAAAGTGTATGTGTTTAAACACATGCACGAAACCCTATATATTGTTGAGGCATTCCTCAATTTACACCAACCACGATTGTTATCGCACAACGTTCGTCCATCGTCAGCACAAATGTGTGCAAACAATGATCGTTCATTTTTGTATCGTTCGCACTTCGTGCACACATCGTTCATACATCGTGCACACATCGTGCACACATCGTGCGCACACCGCACATCGTGTAACGTTGTGCGATCCCATTACTGTATATATGGGCATATTTTATAATGCAATCTAACATTTCAAGTCAAGAGAAAACATGTTTAGATAACAAGATGAGCGTAGCGAACATGTATTGTGATGTTCACCTTGCAGTATTTTTCAAGATATGATCTCACATTATACGTGACGGATAAAAAACGTGAAAATGACACCGATCACGGCGTTGTTAGCAACACTGTCTTTTTGTATAGTACTTCAATAAATTATAGCTATACATTTATATAAAACATAATGTTTAATTTTTTGAAGAAGGGGTACATTAATATATAAGCTATGGTGTTCAACCACTACTGTTATATTTCTTCGAGTTACAGAGATCCAAAACTGACATGACAATACGGATCTTCACTATGAAGGAGTGGTCATCGGATTCTTTGCTGCCCCCCTCCAACTCGTCCCTTCTCCTTCTGCTGGAGCAACTGGACAGTCGTCGACAGTCAGACAATACAAAACCCGTGGTCGTCATGTGTCAGTAAGTTTACCCTCTGATAAATACAAATAATGAGGCGATCAATATTTATAAAAGCAGTGTGTTTTTTTGTGAATTGAAAGTCTTTCCACTTGTATGTCATTCTACAGTATATCAACCGATGAACTTGAAACGTCAGTTATAAATACAACATGATAGCTGTGTAGAGGCGATTGTATTTCTGCTGTGATATTTTTTTATAGTGTTTAGCTCCCTTTACCGGCTATATTCCTCCAACTGTCTATTTCTGCACTGGTTGTATCTGTGTGTATAAAGTCACTTTAAATGCCTAGTACACGTTAACACTCCCTTCGTTCGGAAACGGATATGTTTTTGCTACGAATATCAAGAAATATCGCTTAATTTCTTTTAAATCATCATAAGAAATACAAAGAAATCAAGCACATATTAAAAAGTATGTTTGTACATGCAGAATGTCTAAGAAGTAGATATTTTTCCTGCATCATATGATCATTTCGTAAATTTAGGCCTCATCTCATCAGTGGCAATGATGAATGAAATTTGTATATCCTAATTGTTCCGAAACATATGTAAAATAAAATGAAATGGGATCTGTGTCTATGAATATCTTACAATTTGATCACTACATGTATCAGCTACAACAGATAAGTTATCATTAAACGAGTGCTTCATGTAATCTCTGCCAGAATATATTCCAACTACAAGGCTATGACCAACTTCGCGGACTTTAGAGTCAACCATTGAATAATTTAAATATAACATGATTTTGAGTTGCTCTCTAAGAAGAGGCTAATGAGAAAAGTGTATTTTATTTCATGTAAGAACAACCTGATATCAATTTACATAAAGCAGAATCTAGCTTTATTATGACTGATATCTAATATCAAGATAGGACAAAACAACACAACTAATTGAGTTAGCATGGATGCATATCAGTTAGCCCGCGGGTACAGTTTTAGCTCTTTTAGTTTAGTCGTTTATAGTAGTCGAAATTGTATACACATGGCCGTTTTACTTACTTAGGGACGGATGCACACAGAGTGGACTATTCTGTTGTATATCAAACGCCCGAGATCAAATGAAGATGGATAATGAAGTGGACATATTTCAAACGTCTAGACAAATACAAGTCCGACGGCCACCAGCTCTCAGACACATTGTAAGTATTCTGATGATTGGGTTGATGGATTAGCATCTAATCAAACGAAATAGCATAGGTGCAACGACATTTTATAGAATAAATATTTTCAACCGTAGTAACACATGCAGGCAGATATTTTAATGTTCATGAGGGTCGAGGATCAGTGTAGCACACCATTAGACCCTTTTTGGTCCCGAAGTCTGTTTAGTTGAATCGATATAATCATAATTGGTAAACATGCATATAATTGCATGTATAGTTTGTGAATAAGCTACGAATAACTTAGACTGTTTCATGCTCTAAATGTCTTCTACGTTAACAACCTCTTTAATCAAATCTATAATTAATTATGACTAATTATCATACAAATTCCATGATTTTTTCATGATTTTCCATGATCAAATCTTTTCGTTTTATCAATTACTAACTGTCAATTGCATCGTTTTTTATATGAGTGGCTTTCGTCTTGTTATAAAATAAATAAAAAAGAGTTTTTCAACAATACATAGGGTGCGACTTACTTTTTTTCAAAACAACAGACAAAGTTAGTTTGTAAATTATTATACAAATGCGAGTCAGTGCTGATGAGAATGTCTTGCATATATTTTAGGAGCAGTACCAGTACTGTTACAACTTCATTGGGCAGTATCTGGACTCAACCAACATCTACATCAACTAAAGGCGTGTGAAATGGGAATCCTTGCGTCTTTTGAAGGCTGACAGTTAACTATCTGGATTGAGATGAAGGTGGTTTCCAAGTTTCCATAGTTACCTTCATGAAACTTCATTCGATCGTTTTAGTGGAAGTGAACTTCCGTATAATAACAGGATGTGATTGCCGATTGAAAGACCAGGAATGTTTGAAGACGGAAAGAACAGATTCAAATGTTTTCCGGTATTTGGAAAATCTTCCTCGTAACGCATGTGTTTTGTGAGACGATAACCTACGACACCAAAGCGCAATGCATTGCATCACAGAGACGTACTAGTTGTTACCAATTAGACTATATTATAGGAATGATTACATATGTACACTTATATCTTAAATAACTCTACGTAAGGAGTAAAAGTATA